>NW_012108141.1:1933258-1934838 GCF_000951045.1 Mandrillus leucophaeus
GACCTCCCAGGCTCAAGTGATCCTCCCACCTCTGCCTCTTAAGTAGTTGGGACTACAGGCACACATCACCACTCCCAGCTAATATTTTCATTTTTTGTAGAGGCAGAGGTCTCACTATGTTGCCCAAGCTGGTCTCAAACTCATAGACCCAATCAATCTTCCTGATATGAACAGGAGACAGGGAAATACTGGGAAGTTGCCTGGGAAGTTGCTTGCCAAAAGCCCCACCCTCAAGCCTGGAAACCTGAGGCCCCAAATGGGAACAGGCATTCCTGTTTTCATGCCCAAACATTGCCTCTTGGCCCACCGCACCCCACATCCTGTACCCATATAAACCCCAAACCCCTGGGTCCATGAGGAGATGAGCAGAAGAGCCAAAGAACAGAATAATGACACAGCAAAGAAGGAGCATCTGAACATCTAGAGGAGTCTGGCTGGGGACAGTTGGAGAGGAGTTCTGCCACAGGACTGCTGAACTCCGAGGGAAGATCATCTTTCCACTCCATTCCCCTTCCAGCTCCCCATCCATTCCGCTGAGAGCCACCTCCACTACTCAATAAAACCCCCACATTCACCACTCTTCAAGTCTGTGTGTAACCTGATTCTTCCTGGGTGCTGGACAAGGGCCTGGGTACCAAGGAGGCACTGAGCTGGTTAACACTTAAGCCATCTGCGGATGGCAGACTTAAAAGAGCACTGTAGCACGCCCACTGGGGCTTCAGGAGTCAAAGCACCACCCCTAGAAGCTGCCATGGGGCCAGAGCCCAAAAGTGCTCGCTCTGGTTCCTGCACCTGCCTGTCTGTATGCTCCCCCTCCTATAAGGGGTTTGAGCTTGTGGCAGCTGAACAGAGAGCAACACCCCTGTTGCATGTGCTGCAAGGGGAGCAAGGGAACTCTCCTGTTTCGCTCCCATCTCAGCCTCCTAAAGTGCTGTGATTACAAGCATAAACCACCATGCCTGGCCTCTTAACAGATTTTTAAGTGTACAGTAGGCACAATGTACAGATCCCTAGAAGTCATTCACCTTGTATGAATGAAACTACACCAGCTGAATGGCAGGTTCCTATTTCCCCAGCCCCTTAGCCTTCGACAACCACTATCTACTCCCTGCTTCTGAGTTTGACTATTTTAGATACCTCATATAAATGGAATTATTCCAGTAAGCACTGTGATTGGCTAATTTCATTTAAGATAATGTCCTCCGGGTTGTCATATTGCAGTGAAGAAAACCAAAATATGTCACCCCAAAATATGCCTTTTTGAAATAAGAATGATTTTGAGCTAGGCTGGGTGTGGTGGCTCATGCCTCTAATCCCAGTACTTTGGGAGGCAGAGGCAGGCGGATCACAAGGTCAGGAGATCGAGACCATCCTGACTAACACAGCGGAACCCCATCTTTACTAAAAATACAAAATATTAGTCGGGTGTGGTAGCGGCTGCCTATGGCCCCAGTTACTCAGGAGGCTGAGGCAGGAGAATGGCATGAACCCAGGAGGCAGAGCTTGCAGTGAGCCGAGATCACGCCACTACACTCCAGGGCAACAGAGCGAGACTCCATCTCAAAAAAAAAAAAAAAAAA
>NW_012108141.1:1934888-1944053 GCF_000951045.1 Mandrillus leucophaeus
AAAAAAAAAAAAAAAAGAATTATTTTGAGCTAAAGGCAATTAAAAAGCAGCAAACAAGCTGGGCACGGCGGCTCACTCCTGTAATCCCAGCACTTTGGGAGGCTGAGGTGGGCAGATCACCTGAGGTCAAGAGTTCAAAATGAGCCTGGCCAGTATGGTGAAGCCCCATCTCTAAGAAATATACAAAAATTAGCCGGGCATGGTGGCGGGCACCTGTAATCCCAGCTACTTGGGAGGCTGAGGCAGGAGAATCGCTTGAACCCATGAGGTGGAGCTTGAAGTGAGCAGAGGTCATGCCATTGCACTCCAGCCTGGGCAACAAGAGTGAGACTGTCTCAAGAAAAGAAAGAAAGAAAGAAAAAAAGCAGCAAACAGTATGCAGTGGCTAACACCTATAATCCTAGCGCTTTGGGAGGCCAAGGCAGGTGGATTGCTTGAGCTCAGGAGTTCGAGAACATCCTGGCCAACATGGCAAAATCCCATCTCTACTAAAAGAACAAAAAATAAAAATAAAAATTAGCCAGGCCTGGTGGCATGTGCTTATAATCCCAGCTACTCAGGAGGCTGAGGCACAAGACTTGCTTGAACCTGGGAGGCAGAGGCTGTGCTGAGTGGAGATCATGCCACTGCACTCCAGCCTGAGCAACAGAACGAGATTCTGTAGAACCTAGCTACTTGGGAGGCTGAGGTGGGAGGATCGCTTGAGCACAGGAGTTTGAGGCTGCAGTGAGCTGTGATCACGCCACTGCACTCCAGCCTGAGCAATAGAGTGAGACCTTGGCTTTAAAAAAATAAAAAAGAAGATAGTCTTGCTCCTCTTCCTCTATCAGGAAGGACAAAGGCTAATCCCCAGAGACAAGTCTAGATCCTTATCAGCCTGGGCATGGCACCAGAAAAATCTATATACCAAACTGTACAAACTAGCCTTTATCTACTGTTAAAGTCAAATAAAATATAGAGACAAATTTAACATTTTTGGGGGGAAGCAAGAATTGCAATTCTAGGTCATAAACAGAGACAGGGTGATCTTCCATATGTTCAAAGAACAAAGAGAAGGTTGGAAGTTTTATAAAAAGGAGAAATGTTACATACTATTTTGAAAGAATGTTCATCAGCACTAGTAAAGTTTTGGGGAGGGTGCAAACTCTGAACAGTGAGTGGCTGCAGTGGGTAAAATTAATCTTACAGTCTCAGCAGCTGTTTCAGTAGCTACCAGATAAAACTGGTTTCGGGTTTTAACAGGCGGTTTCAGCAGTCAAGCTTGCCAAGAATTACATTCTTGGAGCAACGTTTTGTGCCCTGTGTGCTTTTTCTTCCTTTCCTCTAAATGCCCTTTTATAATTAAAAAAAATTTTTTTAGAGACAAGATCTCCTGTCGCCCAGGCTGGAGTGCAGTGGTGCAATCATAGCTTACTTCAATCTCAACTTTCTGGGCTCCAGCAATTGTCTCGAGTAGCTGGGACTACAAGTAGGAGCCACCACACCAGCTAATCTTTTTGTTTGTTTTTTGTAGAGACGAGAGTCTCCTTACATTGCCCAAGCTGGTGGTAAGCTCCTAGTCTCAAGCGATGCTCCTGCCTCAGCCTCCTGAAGCACTGAGCTACTGCACCTGGCCTCGACATTTTTAGTTGGGCATGATAAAAATGACCCAATTAATGTAATTAACTTACTTTTCTTTTCTTTTCTTTTTTTATTTGAGACAGAGTTTCACTCTTGTTGCCCAGGCTGGAGTGCAATGGTACGACTTTGGTTCACTGCAACCTCCACCTCCCAGGTTCAAGTGATTCTGCTGCCTCAGCCTCCCACGTAGCTGGGATTACAGGCACCCACCACCATGCCCAGCTAATTTTTTTTGTATTTTTAGAAGAGACAGGTTTCACCATGTTGGCCAGGCTGGTCTCAAACTCCTGACCTCAGGTGATCTGCTCACTTCAGCTCCACAAAGTCTTGGGATTACAGGTGTGAGCCACCACACCCAGCCAATGAACTTTCATGCTATCTTTTGTTACTACATATTTTCCTTCTCACCATTTCCTGCCCCTAGAGACTCAAGGTCCTTTTCCTTTTTCTTGTCACTTCTCTAAAAATTTATAGTTCCTTTGCTAAGATGCTATATAAAAACAAGTTCAAAACAAACCTTTGAGTTACCCATTTCCTGGGTACTCCATATTGCATATTCTGTACACATGTTAGTCAACTTCTATTTGTTTTTTCAACTGTTAATCTTTTTTGCTGTTATGTTAATCTGTCTTTTGTCAGTCTAATTTACATGGCCCCGGCTGAGAACATAAGATGGGTAGAGGAATTGATTTTTCCTCCCCCACAGCAAGACCATCTTCTTTTTTACTTTTTAGAGTCAAGTTCTCACTCCGTTGCTCAAGCTGGAGTGCCATGGCATAATCATAGCTCACTGCAGCCTTAAACCCCTGGGCTCAAGTGGTCCTCCCACCTCAGCCTCCCAAGTAGCTGGGACTACAAGTTCACACCCCCATGCCCAGCGAATTTTAAACAAATTTTGTTTTAGAAACGAGGTCTTGCTATGTTGGCCAGGCTAGTCTCAAACTCCTGGGCTTACGCACTCCTCAGCCTCCTGAGTAACTGGGATTACAGATGTGAGCAACTGTGCCTATCTGCCTTCTTTTTAAAGGATGAATAATATTCCATTGTGTGTACATACCATATTTTCTTTATCCATTCATGCCTAGATGGACATTTAGATGTTTGATAAGAATGTTTTACTTTCCTCCTGGTATTGGAAGGACATCTTCCAAATGGAGATTTTCTCTCTTGTTTTCAGGAAGAAAATGGGGAGGGTCAGAGTGAATTTCTTGTCCCTGCTGGGTTTTGTAAGCGCCTTTCGCTCAAAATAGTCCTCATACTAAAGTGGCATATTTGGGGTGGTGTGTTCTGAGCTCCTTTGGCATACTTGAAGTTCAGGAGAAAAGACACAAGAGAATGTAGGAGAGCAATTCTGAGATAGCTGAATATTTTCCAAAATTGAATAAAAGACATAAATTCGAAATTTGGGGAGCACAACAAATCCCAAGCAGGCTTAAACAAAATTCAATATCTGGACACACTGTAGTTAAACCACATGACACTGTTATCACTGTCACAGTGTGAAGAGACCACCAAACAGGCTTTGTGTGAGCAATAAAGTTTTTTAATCACCTGGGTGGAGGCGGGCTGAGTCCAAAAAAGGAGTCAGCAAAGTGTGGTGGGATTATCATTAGTTCTTATAGGTTTGGGATAGGCAGTGGAGTTAGGAGCAATTTTTTGTGAGCAGGGGGTGGATCTTACAAAGTACATCCTCAAGGGTGGGGAGGATATTATGAAGTAACTTCTCAAGGGTGAGGAGGGAATATCATACAAAGTACATTATCACAAGGGCAGGGAGGGTGTATTGTCACAAAGTCAATTGATCCATTAGGGTGGGGCAGGAACAAATCGCAATGGTGGAATGTCATCAGTGAAGGCAGGCACTGGCTATTTTCACTTCTTTTGTGGATCTTCAGTTGCTTCAGGCCATCTGGATGTATACGTGCAGGTCACAGGGGATATGATGGCTTAGCTTGGGTTCAGAGACCTGAAAATCACCTGATGGGTTCTTGCTCACTGCACAGGCAAAACCAATTCACTGAGATCATAGTACTGCAGTAAAGAAAGAGTTCAATTAACAGTCCTAGCAGGAGCATGAGTGTTATTACTCAAATCAGTCTCTCCAAGAACTCAGGGGCTAGGGTTTTAATGGATAATTTGGTGAGTTGGGGTCTAAGGAAGGGGGTTGCTGATTGGGGACAAAATTACAGGGACATGGAAAACAATCTTTATGCACTGAGTATGCCCTTTGGGTGAGGGCCACAGGATTAGTTGACTCATGGTCACAGGTCCTGGTGGGGTCAAGTGGTTACTAGAATGCAAAAGTCTGAAAAACATCTCAAAAGACCAGTCTTAGGTTCTACAGTAGTGATGTTCTCTATAGGAACAATTGGGGAAGTCACGAATCTTGTGACCTCTAGCCACATGATTCCTGAGCAGTAAGGGATTATAGAAACTATGCCTACATTTAGCAGAATTCGGGTTCCTCCCATAATCCTAATCTCATAGCCTTCCATTGGTTTTACAAAGGTGGCTTTTCCATTAGTTTTACAAAGGGCAGAGGTTAGTCTGAGGGAGGGGCTATTATCATCCTTTCTTTAAAGTTAAAACTATAAACTAAATTCTTCCCACGATTAGCTTGGTCTGTGCCCAGGAATGAGCAAGGGCAGCCAGCTTATGAGGCTAGAAGCAAGATGGAGTCAGCCATGCTAGACTTCTCTCACTGTCATCCTCTTCGCAAAGGCGGTTTCAACAAAAAAACAAATATCTGAAAAGCAACCAGAGTGTTGGATTACTTAAATCATTTTCCTGAGGAACAGCCGTTGATGCTTTGGCTTTGCCTGGTTGAAATTAGGGTATTCCCCAAATTTCCAAAGATCACAGTATATTTTCAAGAAAACAAGAATGGAATAAGACTAGTAAGTAGAAATTTACCCTGGCCAACATAGTGAAAACCCATCTCTACTAAAAATACAGAATAAGTCGGGCATGGTGGCACACGCCTGTAATCTCAGCTACTCAGGAGGCTGAGGCACAAGAATTGCTTGCACCCTGGAGGCAGAGGTTGCAGTGAGCCAAGATTGCGCCACTGCACTCCAGCTTGGGTGATGGAGCAAGACTCTGTCTCAAAAAAAAAAAAAAAAGACGAATGAGTAGAAATGTCTAGTTTCAATGACTGTGTGAAGTGTGACACAGCTGGCATGAGTAAACTACTTCTCACATTTGATTTTTAAAAGGGCACTGGATGATGAAAATTGAACAGTATTTATCTGACACTGTCCAAGAAGAAACATGAATATTCTGGGCCACTAGAGAGGTCTGCAGCGTCAGGGGAGGGATGTTCTGTACCTGGATAACACTTCCTTCTAGACATTCTACTCACTATGACAAAGGAAAAGTTAAACTTGGGAACCGAGACACTCAAACACTGCCTTCCTTTTGTTCCCAAACATAGCTGTAATTTCACATGGTTGTTTTATCTTATATAAAATGTAGACTTACTGAGCATGAGACAAATGTATCACTGACTTTCCCTCCATTTCCTTCTTTTCATGTGCTAAATGTAGATTCACTGAGCACCAATAATAAGAGCTCACAAGAATGTAACCACTTGCCTCACTGTCTACCCTCCTTTTCTTCCCCCCGCCTGCTTGCTCTTTCCCCTTTAAATACTGAAGTTCCCCAAATCCTCTTTGGGAAAAGCATAGGACAGGTCCTCCTGTGACTGGTGTTTCTTTTTCCCGGGCACGTCCTCAACCTTGGCAAAATAAACCTCTAAAGGATTGAGTGCTGCCTCAGTCACATTTTCATTTACACTTTCAACCTGTTCTGACTTCATCCTCTAGGGTATTTCTTTCATGCACATGTGAAAAATCAAACTCTACAAAGCAGCTGTTCATTCCCTTGAATCTTGACACTTAAATAACATCACAACTAAGAGAGCTGCTTTCTCAGGACAGCCGTCCAGAACCACAAGACTTCAGAGGTAAGAAAGCAGGGAGAACACAACACTAAATTTCTTGGAAAATTTTTTTATTCTTCTTGCCAACATTTCTTTTGACATTTTATTACTTAATTATGTGACATTAAGAAACAATTTGGTTGCATATTATTTTCAAAAAGCAGTAAGAAAGTAGCTGTTGAGAAAGAAGGAGGTCCATAGGTTTTTCAATAAAACATTAGAAACATTATAAAAAACATTATAAAAAACATTATAAAAAACTTGTTGTTTTTTTTTTCATTTCCATTACATGGAAATACATGATCAAAGATCAGACTAACACATTTTCAAACAGCCTTGGGTCGAAACAGAGCTCTCCATTTCTTTCAGATGAGCCTTTTTTTAGGCTCTTTCAGAAGCATTTCACAATGAACAGAGGTCTTGCCAGGTCATTTCATTAGTGGAGAAGCAAAGGTATGATGGCAGAATTATGAGAAGATGGAAATAAGGTCTGAGGATATGGCTTGAACTCTGAGACCAATTAGCTTTGAGTTATTCAGGCCAGGATAGAAGCTTAGAGAGGATCGAGGCAAACCATGAAGGGAAGCGGGTGCAGGACAATGCCCATCACAGGCTTTATCACAAACTCCAAATCGATCTTCTGGCCCCACTTCTCAAGGTTGAAAAGTTAAATGAGGAAGGAGCCTGCATTGTTCGTAACATAACACAATACTTTCACTTTCTCTGATTTTTAAAGGTGCAGCTCTTCAAGAATTTCACTTTAAAAAATCATCTGTAAGGGAAGAAAAACATGCATTTAATTCAAAGTCTGATTTTTTTTTTTTTGAGATGGAGTCTTACTCTGTTTCCCAGGCTGGGTGGTGTGATCTCAGCTCACTGCAAACTCCACCTCCTGGGTTCAAGCAATTTTCCTGCCTCAGCGCCTGAGTAGCTGGGATTTTCGGTGCCTGACACCACACCTGGCTAACAGTTTTTTGTAGTTTTAGTAGAGATGGGGTTTCACCACGTTGGCCAGGCTGGTCTTGAACTCCTGACCCCAAGTGATCCACCTGCCTCTGCCTCCCAAAGTGCTGAGATTACAGGCATGAGCCACCATGCCGGCCGAAGATTGGTTTTCATACAAACGATTCCAAATAAAATATCTAATGATGACAATCTGACACAAATGACAATGCCAGACGCTTGTCAGAATATATTATATATGTATACATTTTAAGGCTGTTACCATCCTCTGTGAGAAATACCAGCACACACCCACCTCCCCACATCTCCCCAAAACAACAGTAACAACAAACCTTTCACAGCACGGGTGAACTCGCTCTTCTGCTGACTTACTTTCGACTCAGGTTTCTGATCCTACTTATGTACTTGTCCGGGCTACCGGCGCTCATTACCGTAGTAAAAATTGTGAGGCTGAAAATAATGAGAGGAAATTTTATGTACACATCATTTTCTCTAATATGCCAGAGAGGGAAGAAAATGACCAAGTGCTTCCCTAACACCTGGGATCTGGGACAAGGCCCTTTATGCCAGAATATTTTAATTCTGTGAATCAAGAGGTCAAAGTGCTCTTTCCTCCTATTTTGACAACACTGTGGAAGGCCAAGTTGGAACTTAAAACTCTCAGACTTAATTAGCCGCGTGTGGTGGTGCCTGAAATCCCGGTTACTAGGGAGGCTGAGGCAGGAGAATTGCTTGAACTTGGGAGGCGGAGGTTGCACTGAGCCGAGATTGCGCCACTGCACTCCAGCCTGGGCAACAGAGTGAGACTGTGTCTCATAAAAAATAAATAAATAAAATCTCAGACTCCTCAGAGCTCCACCCCAAGGCAGTGGGGGAGACCAAGCCTGGGCCCTCACCCTGGCTCTGTCCTACCCCCAAGGGCCTTACTTGCATACATGTGACATCACCGCCTTCACATTCCCCAGCAAGCACCTACCCCTGTGCTCTCCCTCAGTGGCCGTGCACCACCATCAGGAGAATACCACCCAGGGAAGAGGAAAACACAAACCCTGGAAGTGGAGGTGGGGCTGTTCAGGCTGAGAATTACAGGGTCCTGGGTACTTGGGCAGACTCTAGGTGGGCAAATGCCCTTGGTCCAGCAGATTCCTTACACCATGGTTTGGGGGGTGGTATCACAACTAGAGGAATTCCAGAGGAGGGCCTCTAAAGCTCCAGGATCAAGGCACCTGCCCTACCCCTCCACCTTGCCCAGATCTAAGGATGAAAAGTATAGTGTCATTGATTCCACATTCCGTATAGGAAGAGACCTAAACAACTTGAGCACATGTGCCCACATGCACACACACTTGTCTTGGAATCCAACTGAGGTGCATGTGCAAAATATCGCAGCTGGGTTGTTCAGAAACAGGCAGAATTAGTAGCACTGGGTCCACAGCTAAATCATACACTCAGTTAAAGACAGCACTATAAGTAAGTGCAGAGCTCGTCCAAGGGTAATGGAGGTTCCCTGAACAGGACCTTAGTTGCTCGTTTACTTTAGTCATGGTTCTATTCTCCATCACTGTTTTAGTATTTTCTCTGCTGATGAGCCACAGCAGAGGATGGAGTTGTATTGCAGGTGGGTGTAATTCTGCAGCACAGCACAAGGGAGCAGCATAGAGCTAACTGCCTTTGTTCAGACTACTTTTTTGTTGTTTTTCTGTTTTCTTTTTCTTACAGTTACACTTAGTTCTATTAACCTCACACAACTGAACAGCCTCGGTTGAGGTTAATCTTTACACATAAAGGGCCTGAGAGTCAGAAGTCTGTGTTAATTCTGGCTCCATGGTGATTGTTACTTAAATGCAGTTTCTCTTGAGTTTTCAAGTATACAACAGAGAAAAACACTACTTGGTGAACTGTGTATAATTTCTAACAATTGTATTTTGACCAAACCATTTCAGAAACCATTTCAACATTCACAGCTGTTAACTCAATAATCCTACTTCTGGGAATTCAGTCAAGGGAAATAATCTGAAAGTAAGCAGGGGAGAGGCAAACGAATATGTTTGTTTCAGAGTTTTAATAAAGGAAGATATAACAACTGGAGAATGCTTAACTCAATTATAATACAGACAATTGGCCACTGCCACCATGTAAAATTACAAGGGCTGTTCAAAGCAGATAAAATGCTTCGTTTTATTACAATAAATTTAAGTATTTATTATAATGCTAATTTTTAAAAGATATATTCATCACTTCTTTTTTTTTTTTTAGATGGAGTGTTCCTCTGTCGCCCAGGCTGGAGTGCCATTTTGGCTCACTGCAACCTCCGTCTCCTGGATTCAAGCGATTCTCCTGCCTCAGCCTCCCGAGTAGCTGGGCTTACAGGCATGCACCACGATGCCCAGCTAATTTTTGTATTTTTAGTAGAGACTAGGTTTCATCATGTTGGCCAGGCTGGTCTTGAACTCCTGACCTCAAGTGATCCACCCGCCTTGGCTTCCCAAAGTGCTATTATTATAGGTGTGAGGCATTGCGCCCAGACAGATCTATTCATCACTTCCATAATTACCTAAAAAAACTGTAAGAACACAAAAATAGTTTATTAACCCCTATTTAAAAAATGACTATTAAAAGGGCAAAACTGTGCCCTGCTATGA
>NW_012108141.1:1947738-1949081 GCF_000951045.1 Mandrillus leucophaeus
GAGGCAGGAGAATGGTGTGAACCCAGGAGGCAGAGCTTGTAGTGAGCTGAGATTGAGCCACTGCGCTCCAGCCTGGGGGACACAGGAGACTCAAAAAAAAAAAAAAAAAAAATTCCCAGAGCCTCCTTCAGGGTCACTCTATTCTCTTTACCTTTGGATTTCTTCATGGACTTCTCACCTGATACATATTTGTTGATCACCCCCCACCCCCACCCCACCCGTAGTAGTCCCATGAGAGCAGAGACTTTGTTTCGCTCGCTGCTGTACCCACAGGAGCGCCCCCACAGCCTGGTGACAGGAGCCCTCAGATCCTTGCTGAGCCAAAGAGCGCGTGAGTGAGTTCACTGTTCTGGAGTGATGTGTGAACAGACATGTTTAACAAGTCACTTACTTGTTATAAACTGGAACCACCGACAAAACCTGCATAGGAAAAAGTCATATTATAGAGAAGATTACATGGTAGAAGAAATACACAAAGAATATCTACGGAGGGCCAGGTGCAGTGGCTCAGGCCTGTAATCCCAGCACTTTGGGAAGCTGATGTGGGAGGACTGTTCAAGCCCAGGAGTTCAAGACCAGCCGGGGCAACATAGAGAGACCCTGTCTCTACTAAAAAAGAAAAAAAAACGATGTCTGGAGAAAGAACATAACCACTCTTTAGTGTATCTCGCGGTGATAGTTATAGACTATTTTTTTGAGACAGAGTCTTGCTGTTTCACCCAGGCTAGAGTGCAGTGGCATGATCTTGGCTCATTGCAATATCAAGGGTACAGGCTAAAAAAGGACATTAACTTAGTGAATTGTCAGTGGAACAAGGAACAGCATCGGAGATAGTGGAAATTCCTCGGGAAGATAAAAGAAAACCAAAAGTATTCAGAGTTTATTTCTAAGGAGCTCCTAACGGGTGAAGGCTGTCCACAGCTACCTGACTGAGTTAGGAGGAACACCTCACTGCCAGCATATTTCAAATGTAGGAGTCAAGAGGTCAGCCAGTCAAAGTGTTTTTCCTCCTAGTTTGACAACACTATGGCAGGCCAAGTGTGAATTTAAAATTCCCAGAGCTGGCCGGGCATGGTGGCTCATGCCTGTAATCCTAGCACTTTGTGGAGGCCGAGGCAGGCAGATAATGAGGTCAGGAGATTGAGACCATCCTGGCTAACACGGTGAAACCCTGTCTCTACTAAAAAAATACAAAAAATTAGCCGGGCGTGGTGGCGGGCATCTGCACTCCCAGCTACTCGGGAGGCCGAGGCAGGAGAATGGTGTGAACCCAGGAGGCAGAGCTTGTAGTGAGCTGAGATTGAGCCACTGCGCTCCAGCCTGGGGGACACAGGAGACTCAAA
>NW_012108141.1:1949281-1981544 GCF_000951045.1 Mandrillus leucophaeus
AGAGATGGGGTTTTACCGTGTTAGCCAGGATGGTCTCGATCTCCTGACCTTGTGATCTGCCCGCCTTGGCCTCCCAAAGTGCTGGGATTACAGGCGTGAGCCACCACTTTTAATAAATGATTTCAATCAAATAAAATTTTTACCCTAACATTTTCACCTACCAGAGGATTTCACGGAGCTTTTCATATTCACTATTAACAAAACACCAAACATCCTGGGTAAGCGCGACACTGTGACACAAGTTACCTGGAAAAGTGCCTCCAGGCTGAGGTTTGCTTGTCCCGTAGCATTAAGGGCCTTGATGGCAGGTGTTCTGTAAGGACAATGGTCGAAGGTCACTTGGCACTTCAACAAGCACTGAAGTCCATCAGCTATCATTTTTATGAGGCACAATGCAAGCTCTAGTCTCATTATCTCCCTTTCTCCAAAACAGATTCTGGCCCCAAGCCTGTTTCCTGCTGAGGCCCAGCTCACCACGGTGGAATTCATCCAGCAGCTGGGACGGTTGGCACCATCTGCTCAAGAAAGCTGGGATGATGAAAATGTGTGGCTGCAGAACTGAACAGTGGCCAAACTTGTGGGGCAGTAAAGCCAAGGCAACCTATACAGCTACCTGCACTTTGGAACCGTGCTGACTTATAATTATAGAATGTTTACAACTTGAAGGGACAATAAAAACCCTTGACTGGTTTATTATTTAAATAAGGGAAATAATTTCCTTCTAAAAATATCTTGCCTAGAAGACCATGAACCTGGCCCTTTGCTTTCATTTTACAGATGGGTAAACAGAGGCCCGAGAGCCACCCAGTGAGTCATTAGCAGAGCTGGTGGTGGGCTCTAGGGCTCCTGACCCTGAGACCCTCCCAACACCCGCCCAGCTGCTGAGAGGCTTTGCCCATTGCTTTCCTCCACACAACACTCCCTTCCCGGCCAAGACACTGGTGAAGGGGCCCAGGTACATTTTCTGGGAGAGGATGGCACCCGTAGGTCTTGCAGGTTCCTGTGACAGAATGGGCATATTCTCCTGACCACAAGAAAACACTGCAAACCAGAAAGCACATAGCAGCCTACCTCCGGTCATCTCGCTTGGGTGCTGGCTTCCAGTGGTCGTAATTTGTCTCAACTCGGAACCACCTACAACAGAGCACATCATCTTGTCTTATCCACGACAATTTATGACAATAGCAAAGGAGACATATGAACAAATTTTAAATACCCTTCATTCCACCAATTTGAAAACATGATTATTTGATACAGAATGACCAGAACTTTCGGTTCTACTTACGCTCCATTCAAAGGATCTAGAGGCCAAATGTCTGCTGGGCCATCTCTGTTCCTCGTGATGACCACCCCCTCCTGGGGGGACGTGCCACCAACAATGTAATAAGCATCAGCAATGAGGGGAGTCTTGGCCAACTTGCCAACAGCTGCTTCGAAGTTTTCTGACTCATTCAGGGTCTGAACAAAAAGAAGAACTTGCATGAGCAACCTCACCTGCAGCTGGGTCCGCACCAGATGATGCAAAAATGATCCAAAGCACATTCTCCTGATATGCTGTGTCATGACTATCACCTTGATCTGCTCTGACCTTATCCTCTTGTCATCAGGGCTCCTGAGATGGAAGAAATGTCAGCTTCAAAGGGGGTGCCAGGAGCAGCGGGAATTTCTGACAGGAGGAGAGAACTGTTGACAAGTCCTAGGCCTGGCTCAGCAAACACGGGCTGTGTGCTCTCCAGGCAGATCGCCCTCACAAAGGACTCCTCATGCTTCTTCATTCATTTATTATTTCAACGGGGTTTTCTGGAATACCTACTCTGTGCCAGGCACTGTGCTGGTGTGGGGATAGAGCAGTGAATGAGTCGACTGGTCCTATTCTCCCCAAACCTCTGAGGAAGACAGAAAAGTCAACAGCCAATGGTGACAGTGTAATGAGTGTTCACATAGGAGAAGATGCTATGGATGTCACTGTAGGGGACCCATCCTCACCAAAGGCAGTGGAAGAAGTACTGCAGGGAAGCATCACATGAATTGAAGCCAAAGAGACAAACACAAGTGAGTGGTGAAAGTGGTGGTTGCAGGGTGAGGAGTGGCAGTGGGGAGGAGGGTTCTAGTTCGATGGACTAGACTGGCAAAGGCTTGGGGATGAAAGAGCATGTGCTACATTAGGGCCCTGAGCTTAATAGGTGTTCAGACACCCCGAGGGCCCAGGAAGACTTCCAAAGGCCTGTGGCAAGGATACTTAAGGGGATCACTCCCCAAATCTTCAGATTCCATATGGGCTCCTTCCCAGAGCTGATCTGCTCAAGAATATCCTTCGGTGGAGGGCCTGCTCTTCCTGTCTCCACCTTCACAACCATTCTGCTGCCATGTTTTAAAGGAAGTACATTGTATGCTCACCCATCCTGGATATTGCCAGGGCACATTGTCAAGGGTGGAGGTGGTGATAGAGTCAAACAAAAGAACAATTCAAGATATTGGTGTCTGCAAACGCTCCATCATTCAGCACCATAAACCCTAACAGCAATAAGTATAAGGCAAGAAAACTCTACAAAACCCATGGCAGGGCTTTGTAGAGTTTTCTTGCCTTATACTTAGCTACTCAGGGAGCTGAGGTGGGAGAATTGCTTGAACCCAGGAAGTGAAGGTTGCAGCGAGCCGAGATTGCGCTGCTGCACTCCAGCCTGGGCGACAGAGTGAGACCCTGTCTCAAAAAAAAAAAAAAAAAAGAAAGAAATGATCTGTCCTAACTTGTTTGACTGTAGGTCATATGATCCCTTTCCAGAGAGGATCCTGCCCTGTACCCAGAAGAAGGAAATGTATGGTCAGAGAGGCCAAGAAGAATCTAGACAGACAGGCCTAGCTGGGTTTCCCCACTCCATTTATTAGCCCTGGATCTACCTTTTTGTCTAATCGTATTTCTACATGGCATTCCATACTTTGTTAAACCTAAGCATAAAACCGGACAATGTCCCCTGTATCTCTGGGTCTTCATTCTGAAGACTCCTATGTCATGTACATGTTAAATAAATTTGTATGCCTTTTCTCCAATTAATCTGCCTTTTGTGAGTTGACTTTTCAGTGAACCTTCAGAGGGCAAAGAGGAAATTTTCCCCAGGCCTTTGCAGAGGTAATAGGAGTGATGAAATATTAGTTTGCTTATGTTGCCTATACCATCCCCCAACTACCATAAAATTCATTGCCTCTAACCTGTGACAACAAAGCAAAAGGACATCATAAAAAATAATGAAGGCAGTGGTGACTTATTTTACCCAGGTGACAAAGTCAGGGAGTGCAAATGCCTCATCCATCTCAGGAAATGGGCAGTGACTGCTAATAGACATGGGGGTTCTTTCTTCTTTCTTTCCTTTTTTTTTTTTTTTTTTTAGTCTAGGTCCCAGAGGTTTCTTTTGTTATTTTATTTATTTACTTCTTTTCAGACATGAGGTCTCAATATGTTGTCTGTTGGACCTGAACTCCTGGGCAGAAGGGATCCTTCCGCCTCCGCCTCCTGAGTGTCTGGGACTGCAGGCGAGCACCATCACACCTAGCAGATTCGTCCTTACCAGAGAACACAGCAACCTCAGCATAACGATTTTTTTCTCTTTCCTTACCAAGAACTTTTACCTTTTTGATACAGGAGATAGAAATAAATTATTTAGGCAGATAGGGTAAAAGAGTCCTTGGCAAGGCTTCCTTTCTAACAAAAAGTAGCCCAAGAAGTTCTTCTTTTCTAACAAAGAGCAGCCTGAAAAGTGGAGCTGCAAACATAGACATAAGCAAGCTGGAAGCTTGCACAGGTGGATGCCGGCAGCTGTGCCAACAGAAAAGGGCTACCTGGGGGCCAGGCATGTTCAACATGGAGGCTCCATCTTCCCTGCTTTTTTCTTTTTCTTTTTTTTGAGACAGAGTCTTGCTGTGTTGCCCAGGCTGGAGTGCAATGGTGAGATCTCGGTTCACTGCAACCTCTGCCTCCTGAATTCAAGTGATTCTCCTGCCTCAGCCACCCAAGGGGCTGGGATTACAGGCACCCGCCACTACACCCGGCTAATTTTTGTATTTTTAGTAGAGACGGGGTTTCACCAACTCCTGACCTCAGGTGATCCACCCGCCTCGGCCTCCTAAAGTGCTGGGATTACGGGTGTGAGCCACCGCGCCCGGCCCATCTTCCCTTTTCTTTGTCACCATGTGTACAGTAAGGAAGCAGGCAACATGGCACCAGCCAGGTAGAGAAGCCATCTGCATAATAAAAGATTAGGGTGGGGGCAGACAGCTTTTCCTGCCCTATGCAAATAGCACATCTGGTCCAACCAATCTTTCCTGCCCTATGTAAATCAGACACCGCCGCCTCAAGCTCATCCATAAAACCTCCTGCATTTCCCCGTGGAAGCGGCAACTCATTTTTTTGGGACCTCTCTTGCTGCAGAGAGCTCTTCTCTTTCTTTCGCCTATTAAACTTCCACTCTTAACCTCACTCTGGTGTGTCCGCATTCTAGTTTTCTGTGGCCCTGTGACAACAAATCTCAGGTATCACCCCGGACAAAGATGCCATTTCATTTTCACTTAAAGGAAGCACCTTACAGCTTCTTTTTGTCATACCCAAGTTGCCGGCATCTCTATTCTTGCACTTTGTGGCAAATTATGCAGTACGATAAGGGTTCCTTGAACACAAGCACTGAGATGCGGTGATAGTCTGATAGTTGAGACAGTTACTAGGTGACTGATTTCATCCCACTATTCAGAATATTGTGCAATTTAAAAACGATGAATTATTTCTGGAATTTTCCATTTCATATTTCTGGACCACAGTTGACTGTGGATAACAGAAACCAAGAATAAGGGGAGACTACTGTAGATGTGGCCTGGAACCCAGCACATTTTAATACGTTCTTGTAGAGCAGATGTTCCTTTTATTGTGTGCACAGCTACCTTCTAATGCATTTGCTTTGCTAGTTTGGATATTTGCAAATGGAGATTTTAAAAGGAAAGTACATCTGTCTCTGTAGAAGAGCAAAATATTATCTCCTATCTCAATCAGCTATTGTGGAAAACTCTGGCCTATGACAAAGATTCTCTCCTTGACCAAACTCTAGCCAGGCTCCTCTGAGCCCTCTTCTCTATTACACCTTGACCCTGGCTTATAAAGACTCGAACAAATACTTATAGTTTCTAACAGCTCAAGGCCACGTCTCTCAGATGACTAAGTCCCCTTAAAGTGCCTGTCTGAGAAAACTTCAGGCTATCAAAAGAATTTGACATTTGTTCCAGCCAACACCTGAAGGTAGGGCCCCTGTCTCCCTGGCTCTGTGGGAGGGTAGGAGCAAAACTTCTTTTCCTTTTTTTTTGAGACGGAGTTTCGCTCTTATTGACCAGGCTGGAGTGCAGTGGCGCGATCTCGGCTCACTGCAAACTCCACCTCCCAGGTTCATGCCATTCTCCTGCCTCAGCCTCCTGAGTAGCTGGGACTACAGGCGCCCTCCACCACACCTGGCTAATTTTTTGTATTTTAAGTAGAGACAGGGTTTCACTGTGTTAGCCAGGATGGTCTCGATCTTCTCACCTCAAGATCTGCCTGCCTCGGCCTCCCAAAGTGCTGGGATTACAGGTGCGAGCCACCGTGCCCGGGCTGGAGCGTAACTTCTAAGTTCTAGTTAGCAAACTCAAATTGGTTTCACATGAACCAACCCCTCCTTTCCACTTTTCACTTTTCTGATTCTCCTAAGCTCCTGTTCCCTCACCTCCTTTTAAAATACCCATCACCTCTGCACAAACCAAAGTTGAACTTAGTTCACACTGGACTCTTCCTTACTGCAATAGCTTATACTGATTACAATCTGTCCTTACCACTTTAACTAGTGTCTGGCTTTATCTTTGGCATTTATCAAAAAGGTTTATATGCACTTTGCAAACATTTAGTTAGATGCTTCTTCTTTTAAGGAGTTCCTTACATTAAAGGCAACATTGTTAAATGACACAGAACGGTTTAGAAGGTGGAAGTGGAGTTAAGGAGGGCTACACATTAAATATACTCACAGCGCGGATCAGCCAGCTGACCGGAATGTGTCTCTGAAACAGGGCAGCGATAGCATTCTCCCACCACCAGCCTTTATCTGCCAAGTTGAGTATATATGTTATATATGTGTGTGTGTGTGTATATACACACATGCAACAGATATGTCATTTTAGGAAGGGAATATAGAGAGATATTCACTCAAGTTTTGAAAGCAGAATCTTTTGTACCAGGATACAATGGTAATTATGTTACAGGAAATAATTCTACTAATTATACCAGACAAAATAAAATTACGTAGCTGTCAAGGGTAGTGTCTTAATAAATATTAGGAAGAACATAGAGAACCTGAATCTTCCACACCTGTGATTTGTGCTCACATTTAAAAAAAATACAAATTTGCAATCATTTCCCAAAATTACTTTTGGACAACTTTTAAAAGTCTGTTAGGGGATTCATTGCCAAACAAAAGTTTTCATTCAAAGATAAGTAATGGCAATACGAGAAAAAAATGGACAAATTGAATTTCACAAAAAAATTTTTAAAATTCTATGCATTAAAAGACAGTATCAGCCAGGCGTGGTGACTCATGCCTGTAATCCCAGCACTTTGGGAGGCCGAGGTGGGCGAATCCCCTGAGGTCAGGAGTTCAAGACCAGCCTCACCAACATGGTGATACCTTGTCTCTACTAAAAATACAAAAATTAGCCAAGCATGGTGGCAGGAGCCTGTAATCCCAGCTACTCGGGAGGCTGAGGCAGGAGAATTGCTTGAACCCGGGAGGCAGAGGTTGCAGTGAGCCAAGATCGGGCCACTGCACTCCAACCTGGGTGACAGAGGGAGGCTCTTGTCTAAAAACAAAAAAAAAGACGGTATCAACAGAGTAAAAGGCAATTCACAGATTGAGAGAAAATATTTGCAACAATAAGGGATTAATATCCAGAGTATTTAGAGAACTCCTAAAACTCAACAAAACAAACATTCCAATTAAAAAATGGGCAAAGGACCAGATGTGTTGGCTCACGCCTATAATCCCAACACTTTGGGAGGACCAGGTGGGAGAAGTGCTTGAGCCCAGGAGTTTTAGACCAGCCTGGGGAAAATAATGAAACCCATCTCTACAAAAAATTTAAAAATTGCCAGGCATGGTGGCACATGCCTGTAGTCCCAGCTTCTGGGGAGGCTGAGGCAGGAAGATTGCTTGAGCGCTGTTGGTCAAGGCTGCAGTGAGCTGTGATTGAGTCACTGCACTTCAGCCTGAGTGACAGAGTGAGACTGTCTCAAAACCAAAAAATATGGGCAAAGGACTTGAATAGACATTTCTCCAAAGAAGATATACAAATGGCCAGTAAGCACATGAAAAGATATTCCGTATCATTAATCATTAGAGAAATGCAATGAAAACTACAACGAGATGCCACCTCACACCCATTAAGAAGGCTACTATTGGCCAGGTATAGTGGCTTATGCCTGTAATCCCAGCACTTTGGGAGACCAAGGTGGGCGGATCACTTGTGCCCAGGAGTTTTAGACCAGCCTGGGCAACATGGCAAAACCCTACCTCTACAAAAATTACAAAAATTAGCCAGGCATGATGCCACATGCCTGTAGTCCCAGCTACTCAGAAGGCTGAGGTGGGAGGATAACTTGAGCCTAGGAGATTGAGATCAGTCAGCCGAGATCCCACCACTGTACTCCAGCCTGGGTAATAGAGTGAGACTCTGTCTTAAGAAAACAAAGAAAAAGAAAAAAAACAAAAACAAAAACAGGCCTTGTGCAGTGGCTCATTCCTGTAATCCCAGCACTTTGAGAAGCCGAGGCAGGAGGACTGCATGAGCTCAGGAGTTTGAGACCAGCCTGGGTAATATAGTGTGACTTTGTTTCTACTAAAAAAAAAAAAAAATTTTTTTTTAAATTTTTTTTAACGACCCCCCCGCCAAAAAATAGCTAGAATTTGACTGTTTCTAGTGTAAAGAAAAGACAAATATTTAAAGTAACACATATCACAATCAGATCATGCATACATGATCATGCGTTTATGAATGTGTGATTTGAGACAGTGAGACTCTGTCTCAAAACAAACAAACAAATAAACAAAAAACTGGGCAAAGTACTTGAATAGACATTTCTCCAAAGAAGATATAGAAATGGCCAGTAAGCACATGAAGATATTCTATATCATTAATCATTAAGAGAAATAAAAATGTGATTTGCATTTCTCTGTGATTATATGAATTTAACACATTATCACATGTGCTCCCAAAATATGCACATGTAATGTATATCAATAACAAAATTAATTTTTTAAAAACCCACTCTAGAAATTTTGAAATATGTAATACATGATTGTTAACTGTAGTCACCTTGCTGTGTGGATCACCAGAACTTGTTCCTCCTGTCTAACTGAAACTTTGTACCCTTTGACCATTTCCCTTTTTCCCCAGTGCATAGCAACTACCATTCTACTCTCTGCTTCTGTGAGTTCAAACTTGGAGATTCCACATATAAGTGAAATCATGCGATATCTGTCACAATAGGTTTTACGCAGGGGAACAACCTGACCATTCTAGTTGCTGGGTAGGGAAAGAATTATAGGAAGGTAAAAATAGTAGCAAGGAGATCAGGTGGATTGATCAGGCAGTACAGGTGTGACAGGGGCTAGCTCAACAGTGGAGGTAGAGAGAATGGACAGGTACAGTCTAGTTCTGCTGTCAGAGCTGATAAGACTTAGGGAGTGAGAAAATGTGGAAGAAATACATTAGGATAAATAACTGTTTACTGTGGACACTGATATATACTCAATCATCATCTTCCCGGTAAAGCAGAGAAGAATAAACAACCACACTGGCTGGGAGCTGTGGTTCACACCTGTAATCCCAGCACTTTGGGAGGCCAAGATGGGTGGATCACCTGAGGTTCGGAGTTTGAGATCAGCCTGGCCAACATGGTGAAAACCCATCTCTACCAAAAATACAAAAATTAGCTGGGCATGGTGGCACGTCTTGTAATCCCAGCTACTCAGGAAGCTGAGGCACAAGAATCGCTTGAGCCCGGAAGGCAGAGGTTGCAGTGAGCCAAGATCGCCCACTGCACTCTAGCCTGAGCGACAGGGCAAGACTGTCTCAAAAACAAAAACAAAAACCAAACCAAACCAAACCAAACAAAAACCCAAAAAAACAACACCATGAAGTCAATCAGGGTTCATCAGATGAGCAACACTAAACTTTAAGATACTCCTTGTATATATCCTTCTCCTTGATTCAGCTGCACACTGAGGACAGACACAGAGCTCACTTATCTCTAGGTTTCCCACATACTGTGGAACTAAATGGTGTTCCCCTGAGATCTGGGGCATGGCAGTGGGAATGTCAATGAACAGAGCAATTGGGTCAGGACTCAGGAGAGCAATCTGAGAACTTCCTCTCCCACTACTAGCTGTCATTTCATCTCACAGCCTATGTCCTTCTCTACTTAACGAATGGAGTTAAAAATAACAGCCTTGCCTAACAGGACTGTTGTGAGGGTCTAAGAAGAAGACATGTGAAGATGTGCATGGTAAACCAGAAAGTGCTTTACAAATGTTGCTTGTATAACAGCATCATATATCCCCTAGATTATCACAGTAGTTTCCAAATGGTCTTTTGCTTCCATCTTAACCTAACACAATCCAATCTCTACAGAGCAGCAAAAGTAATAGTTAAAAATATAAATCACATCTGTTCACTCCCTGGCCTACAATCCCCCTACAGCTTCCATTATGCTTAAAATCCATACTCTTCACTGTGGCCCTGCACCATGCCCTCAGCCTCTTCTTCACTTCTAATGTCACTACCCACTTACTCCACGCTATAACCACACTGACTTTCTTCGGCTTCTGAAATCCACCAAGCTTATTATTACTACCTACGGCCTTCGTCCTTGCGGTAAGTCCACCAGAAATGGTCTTCCCCTGGCTTCTGTAGAACTAGCTCCTGGATCACATGGATCAGGCCTTCTCTGACCCTCTGACCTGTACTAACCACTCCACCTCCTCCTTCACTCTCTATCACAGCTTCCTATTTTGCTTTCTTTGCAACACTTATTGCTACCTGAAATCATCTTCATTGCTTCCACGCATACTGTCTATTTTCCCCCACTAGGATGGAAGTCCCTGCCACATAGTGGGTGTTCTGTATGTTCTGTTGGGCGAGTGAAGGAAGTGCTTGGATAGAACTGAACAATAATGTAGCTAAAATTACACAGGAGTTTGTTTTGATTACCTCGTTCATCACCAGAAACTGTAAACTTGTGTGGGCTCTGGCCAGTCCATAATCCTACATAGCCAATAAAAGTAGTTCCTGTGAATGCAATCTGAAATCAAGAGATACATGGATCATTCCACCATTCCAATCAAATACACTGAAATTATCTGTTTTGCCCCACAGTTTTCTGGATTTTTAAAAAATAATTCCAACAAAATAGAATAAAACTCTGAAATAGCCTTCTAAGACAGAGGTTCTTAACCTTAAGCTGGGGTGGAGGACGTGGTCCATAGATAGATTTTAGTAGATTTGTGACCTTGGATGGGAAAAAAAAAGATGCATCTTTATTTTCATTAACCTCCAACTGAAATTTAATTCCTTCTGTAATGAACGCATGCAACAAATCACGCAATCATAGTGGTGCCTATAATTTTGTCACTAGTAGAAATCACAGGGTTTTTCACATACACAATGTTGGCTGCAGATATTTTGAAACACTGTCCATAATTTACTACTTTGAAATCATGGTAGTTATTAGACCCCCTGCTAAACCTTACTATTTAATGTGTTAAGAAAAAGTATAACATTGAAATGGCTGTTTTCAACACAACTGATTTTCTTTGTAATCACACACATTTACTATGTATTTATAAAACATTATTCACCAAAGGGGTGCACAAAGCAGGTTAAGAAGCCCCATCCTAGAAGTAGCAAGTGGAATTTCACTTTAAAACTTGTTTTGAAGCTGGGCGCAGCGGCTCACACCTGTAATCCCAGCACTTTTGGAGGCCGAGGTGGGTGGAACACCTGAGGTCGGGAGTTCAAGACCAGCCTGACCAACATGGAGACACCCTGACCCTACTAAAAATACAAAATTAGCCGGGCGTGGTGGGGCATGCCTGCAATCCCAGCTACTAGAGTGGCTGAGGCAGGGGAATCGCTTGAACCTGGGAGATGGAGGTTGCGGTGAACCAAAATAGCGCTATCGCACTCCAGCCTGGGCAACAAGAGCAAAACTCTGTCTCAAAATAAAATAAAATAAAATAAAACTTGTTTTGATTTGATTATAAGAGATAAATATCACATATTTTATAAGCTCTGTGACGTTAGGAGAAACAAGTGGGACTGTTCACCAATAATAATCACGTTTAAATTTTAAATATTTAAAAATCCTTTTACATAGCTCTTTCATTTAATCCTCACAACTATCCCATTAATTATAGGCATCACCCCCACTTTAAATTAAGTGAGCTCCAGTGATTGCAAGATACCACTATGTAACCTGCAGGAGAAAAATCAAACTCTATATGTCACCGAGGCTGGAGTGCAATGGTGCAATCACAATATACTGTGGCCTCAACCTCCTGGGCTCAAGCGATCCTCCTACCTCAGTTTTCCAAGTAGCTGGGACCACAGGTGCATGCCACCAAACCTGACATATACACACACACACACACACACACACACACACACACACACACTTTTTTTTTTTTTTGGTTTTCCTAGAAACAGGGTCTCCCTATGTGGCCCAGGCTGGTCTCAAACTCCTGGGCTCAAGCAATCCTTCTGTATTGGCTTCTCAAAGTGCTGAGATTACAGGTATGAGCCACCACAGCTAGCCATTATCAGTTATTTCTGATACCAAATTTTATTTTTCAAAGAAGTACTTTGGCCAGGTGTGGTGGCTCACGCCTGTAATCCCAGCACTTTGGGAGGCCGAGGCAGGCAGATCACTTGAGGCCAGGAATTTGAGACCAGCCTGGCCAACATGGCAAAACCCCATCTCTACCAAAAATACAAAAATTAGCTGGCTGTGGTGGCATGCACCTGTGGTCCCAGCTACTCGGGAGGCTAAGTCAGGAGAATCACTTGAACCCAGGAGGTAGAGGCTGCGAGCTGAGATGGCACCATTGCACTCCAGCTTGTGACACAGCAAGACTCTGTCTCAAAAAAAAAAAAAAAAAAAGTACTTAAAACAGTATCTGACTCATACTGTTTGATAAAAGTTAACTAATACTGTTATGTTTTAAGAAATAAATAGTCCTAGATTGATATTTTCCTTAGAAAAATTAGGTCAGTAATGTTTTTCATTTAATTATTTATTTTTACCTTATTTGCTTATAAAAATAATTTAAGGTGGCTGAATTACAAGGGAGAATGCAGTGGCCTTAGTTTTATAAATGACCTCAGCCCTCAGACTTACTGCGGGCCTCCATGAGTGCCTCATCTCCACGGATGGTGGTAAAGCAGAAATAAGTCTACCTTACTACTCAAGCCCTTACAAATGTAATTACGTGGAAAATAAAAAGTAATTATATGGCCACCTCATTTGCATGACACTGTGACCCTGAGGGTCACTCTTGAAGGGCTGAGAAAATTGAAGTTATGAGATCAAAAATCACATCATAGTTCTCAATTACCATACACAATGATAAATAATTTTGAGATATAATTTGTAAGATATTTTATCTTGCAGCTCTGAAAATCTGTCTTTACTTCTGTTTGTACTTCCCAATTGTTTCTGCCTAGTCAGTTGACATAAACAAACCCTTAGCAGGGAATTTTAAGTTATTTTAAGTTACAGCCTAATTGCCTGGTGCAGTGGCTCAAACCTGTAATCTCAGCATTTTGGGAGGCCAAGACGGGCGGATTATCTGAGCTCAGGAGTTCAAGACTAGCCAACATAGTGAAACCCCATCTCTACTAAAAATACAAAAATTAGCCGGGTGTGGTAGCACCCTCTGTAGTCCCAGCTATTTGGGAGGCTGAGGCAGGAGAATTGCTTGAACCCTGGAGGCAGAGGTTGCAGTGAGCCAAGATTGCGCCACTGCACTCCAGCCTGGGCGATAGAGTGAGACTCTGTCTCAAAAATAAAAACAGTAAAAATAATAATAATAATAACAATAATAATAATTTATAGTCTAATTAAGGCTGAGCTTTGACAACGAAAACTATCAGTAGGCCCAATGCCTGGGTTCTGGCCCTACCTCTGCCATGTCTCTGCCTTGTGATTTGGGGCAAGTCAGTCTCTATGAAGTTAGGCCCCCTCATCTAGAAAGTAAAGATAAAAATGTTGACTGATGCCTGCTTCGCAGGGCTGCTGGGGGGATCAAATGAGGTCCTGTGTATGACAATACTTTTGTTGTTGTTGTTGTTGTTGAGATGAGTCTCATTCTGTCACTGGGCTGGAGTGCAGTGGCGCGATCTCAGCTCACTGCAACCTCCGCCTCCCAGGTTCAAGGGATTCCCCTGCCTCAGCCTCCTAAGTAGCTGGGATTACAGGTACCCACCAAAATGCCCAGCTAATTTTTTTTTTTTGTAGTTTTAGTAGAGACGGGGTTTCACCACATTGGCCAGGCTGGTCTTGAACTCCTGACCCAGTGATTCGCCCGCCTTGGCCTCCCAAAGTGTTGGGATTACAGGCGTGAGCCACTGTGCCCGGCCGAAAATACTTCTAAGATTACAAACACTAGACAAGAATGAGAGATGAATTATTTTGTGGATAACCTGTTCTTAATTTCATAAAACAATTTCTTGGCCATGAGTCCTCCATAGAAAAGCAATACCCAAAAGTAAACTGTCTACATTCAGTAACAGTCACCTGAGTACTGACAGTAAAGCTACCTCTACAGAATATTTCTCTACAGATTATTTCATGGGAACTCCAGGAAAAACAAAAACAAAAGAAGAAACAACTATTAGAGTGAGTTTCAGAACAGCTGAAATAATTTATTTTCATTGCATTTATTCCTTTATCTCTTTATAAGAGTATTAGCTCATTATAGAATAATGGAGAAAAAACATGAATAATAAATAAATAATAAATAATAAATATCCCATCATTCAGTAATAAAACAATATTTAGCAGATTTCCTTTGAGAATTTATTATGCATTTATATTATCGTTACCACTTAAAATCATTTTCAAACTAATTCAGCTAGAAAACAAATTATTAATAGTGGTGAAGTAAAGAAATGGGACTGGAAAGGAGAAACTTTTACTTTAAATATTTCTGTACTGTTTGAATTTTTTATGAAAAAAAGTGTTTGTAAAAGCAGATGACTGAGTAGTTAGTAAATGAGTTTTTAGTATTTGTGAATCAACCCCTAAATGCAAAGAACAAAGGGAATACAGTCCTTGTCCTTACAGCAAAAATCTGGCTCTTGCACACTGTATTCTGTTTTACAGCAAAACATGCTTTGTGTACTCAATGAGCATTGATTAATTCTGTCTCTCTAAATGTTTACACAGTGACAACAGTATATAGTAGATTATAGTTTTAAAGGGACCATGCTATAAACAAAAAATCTAAGTATAATTTTTTAAAGATCATACACAAGAAAGTGGTGTGGGTCAATCATACTTGCAGAATGAAGGACCATTTATTATTTGGCTACAACTTTACACAGACTACTTCATTTAACATTTATAACTATCTCAGTAAAGTAGTTACGCACCTCCATGAGTTGTAGTTGGCAAAATTAGGGAATGAGTAATTTCTCAGGTTCACAAAGGAAGTACAGTAATTGATAGAATCAAGATTCAAACCTGGTACTGTCAGATCCCAAAGTTGAGTGTTCCTAGTTATTGCACTACCCAGCCCCTCCATATTCCAGAAGCAGCCTGGGCATGGGAAAGCAGAGGAAAGCGCTGACTCTGCCTAAGTGGATGATTGATCACTCTCTAAAAGAGATTTCCCTACGGAAAACTAGGTGACCTCTTTAAGTAGACACTCAATAATAAATAATAAATGACCGTCCTTCCTATAAGCATAATTGATGTAAACCTCTCTTCTGCCTTTGTTTTTCCAGAGGTGTGATTTTTCTGTGTCTTATACTGATAACACACGTAAGTTGGCAGGCCATCCAAATGACTGCTAACTTGAGTTTGCAAATCTTTCTGATTTCTTATCTTATACAGTATGTACTATACCTGCCCATTCTTTAAGAATTGCACATCCACGGTCAACTTGCGTAAGACATTCCCAAAAGGATAATCCAGATTCCGACCATGGTAAATGTGGCCTCTGGAGTCTTGAGCCACAATACTGGTGCAGAATCTGAGAAAAGGGAAAAGTCCAACATGAATGAATAAGACAAATAAGAAAAAAAAGGAAAAGGAGTTTTTCATTTGTAAAACAAATCCTCAAAGTAAAACAGTTTTTCTTCCTTATGACTGACATATGTGCTATAATGCTTGTAAGAATATAGATTAACAATTCAAGATGAAAAACACAACTGGATACAACTTACCTGTGCTCATTCAGTGTTTCTCGGGTGTTTGCCCTTAGCACACATGCAGGGCATCATAAGCATAGTGAGTGAGAATTTCATCCTCAGTCTAAATCTGCAGTGAAACTAACCCATCCTGGGCTCAGGAGACCTGTGAACTCTGCTTTTTCCTCTGCTTGGCAGCATGTATTCTATTTAACACATGATTCAAAGCCAGCTCAAGCTCACCTCTCCACATATTAATGCCTCAGAGCAAATAAAGTAACACTAAACCATTGTTTCACAAATGTTTCATTTTGTCCCCTTGGGAAAATGGCTGGCTCTTAAGGGACTTGGCACTTTTCCTGTCTCCCAGCTTCTTGCACAGAGATCATAATTTTTAAAAAGGGGGAATCTCTATGAACAGAAGTTCATAGAGAGAAAAAGAGGAGGAGGCTTGTTAAGTATCCATATTTTCTGAGAATACGTAACGGTTCATGAAAAAATATTATGTATTTATAATAAATATTAATAAAATATTTATATACAGTGTGTCCAATACCAGGGGAAAAAATATGTATATCCACATGAACAAAACTGAGAGAAAATATCCTGGAGGGTTTTTCTGGTCATTTTTAAATAACAGGATGGTGGTTAGCTTTGTTTTTTTACTTTTCTACATTTACTGATTTTCTACAATGATTACATGTTACTTTTATAATTGGGGGAAAAAGTGTTACTTTTTGTTTGTTTGTTTAAAGGTGGAAACTTGGGCCAGGCACCAGAAGGGTGACTCAGGCCTGTAATCCCAGCACTTTGGGAGGCCAAGGTGGGTGGATTATGTGGTCACGAGTTTGAGACCAGCCTGGCCAACATAGTGAAATCCCGTCTCTACTAAAAATATAAAAATTAGCCGGGCATGGTGGTGCATGCCTGTAGTCCCAGCTACTTGGGAGGCAGAGGGAGCAGAATCACTTGAACCCGGGAGGCAGAGGTTGTGGTGAGCCAAGATCGCGCCACTGCACTCCAGCCTGAGCAACAGAGTGAGACTCCATCTCAAAAATAAACAAAATAAAATAAAATAAAGATGGAACCTTGGTCAGTTTTAATTCCCTCCAAGGTTTCTGTTATTTATTGATTGATTTATTTAATTATTATTATTATTTTTTTGAGTCTCTGTCACCCAGGCTGGAATGCAGTGGTACAATCTCAGCTCACTGCAGCCTTGACTTCCCAGGCTCAAGTGATCCTCCCACTTCAGCTTCCTGCGTACTGGGACCACAGGTACAAGCCACCACATCTGGCTAATTTTGTGGTATTTTTTGTAGAGACAAGGTTTTACCATGTTGCCCAGGCTGGTATCAAACTCCTGGGCTCAACAGATCCTGGTATCGAACTCCTGGGCTCAAGAGATCCATCCACCTCATCCTCCCAAAATGCTGGGAATGCAGGCATGAGCCACTGTGCCCAGCCTCCCTCCAACGTTTCTGAGTTTAACTTCAAAGAGTTCAGGTCAGGGAGAGAACTGGTAAGACATGGGAAGTACTAAAGCAGAGTTTGTAGAATCTCCCTCAAAGGCGATTTTTCAAAATTGGCAAGATAACAATACTTTCATATCAGGCCCAAATGCTGTGGTGTGATGTAGCAGTGCACAAGCACGGGAGACAAATGAGGAAACAGACTCTGCTTTGAGAGGCACTGCAGCGAACTGGAGATTCCCATGCTTCTAGCACTCACCAGCCACCTGACTTCCAGCAAGGTGGCCCCTCTGAGGCTTGGTTTCCACATCACAAAACAGATGATACCATCTTCCCCACGGGGCTGTGTTCATGAAGTACCTGGCACCCAGTAGGCTCAATAAAGGGTAGCTAGTATTATTCCAATTCAAGAAGGCTTACTTCCAACATGAGAAGAAAGCATTTCCTTTGTTAATGCTAGTGGAATTGAATGGTGCTTTCTATTAGGCAATTCTATAAATACCTTAGTATCAAATCCAAAAGTTAGAATGTTTTTACTGGAACTTTTGCTTTAATCTGTTTGAATACGGTGACTCCAACAGATGAGGGTAAAAATGATTCGTGATTTTTCATTGAGAAAGCCGTAAGTTAAAAATAGGAAAAAGTTGGAGGTAGGAGAGGGAGGTGGTAAAATTATAATAACTTAGTTCAACTGAAAGGCATGTTATTTAGCAGGCCTGTGTCTTTTCTGTGCCTGAAAGCATTTCCTGAAGAGGAAGGCAGTCCCAGTGCTTTTTAGCTTACTCTGCCTAGGTGTTCTGGGAAAATGCCTGGGCCAGTAAAGTTTCAATATTCCAAGATCTTTTCTACCCCCATCATCTTTAGGCAGCAAGAAGCTCTAAGTATGTACAAGAGGTTACGAGACGAAGCTAGTCTGGTGGCAAAATAATAAGTATTAAAGGGAGAAACCAAGTCAAAACCTCCCTTTATTCCAGAACCTGTTGCTGAGCCCATAAACCTTTAGTGGTCCCCTGCACTTTGCCTGGGATCAACCACACACTCCATGTTGCTTTCACTTCTGGGTGCACTTTTTTCTTTTTGATACAGAATCCTGCTTTGTCACCCAGGCTGAGGTGCAATGGCGCTATCTCAGCTCACTGTAACCTCTGCCTCCTGGGTTCAAGTGATTCTCCTGCCTGAGCCTCCTGAGTAGCTGGGATTCCCAGGTGCCCATCACCACGCTTGGGTAAGTTTTTTGTATTAATAGTGGAGACAAGGTTTCACCATGTTGGCCAGGCTGGTCTTGAACTCCTGACCTCAGGTGATTCACCTGCCTCGGCCTCCCAAAGTGCTGGGATTACAGGCGTGAGCCACCACGCCCAGCCTGGGTGCACATTTTATCATGCCCACTTCCTGGTCCAAACACTGGCTGGCCCTATTAGAGCAGTGTTCCCTGTCGCCTCAGCCCTGGTGGACACAGACACTTCAGCCATGACACTCATGAAAGGAGAAATGCAGGGCGACAAATACAGGCAGAGATGAGCCACTGCCAGTATAGAGATGGAAGGCCACTGAGTTAACTAAAGGGTCCAGATAAGAGGAGGCTTAGTTTCAAAAACTTCTCGGAAAAGTACGTTTTGAGCAGAAGTTTTTTTTTTTTGAGACAGAGTCTCCCACTGTTGCCAGGGCTGGTGTGCAGTGGTGCGATCGCGGCTTGCTGCAACCTCCGCCTCCCGGTTTCAAGTGATTTTCCTGCCTCAACCTCCTAAATAGCTAGGATTACAGGCGCCCGCCACCACGCCCGGCTAATTTTTTGTGTTTTTCGTAGACGAGGTTTTACTATGTTGTCCAGGCTGGTCTTGAACTCCTAACCTCGTGATCTGCCCACCTTGGCCTCCCAAAGTGCTGGGATTACAGGCGTGAGCCACCTCGCCCGGCCTTTGAGCAGAATTTTAAAAGTAGGATGCTACCTGGATTGGGGGAGAGAAAACCCCGGGCTACTGGTAGAGGGAAAGTTCAATGCTGACTCGGAGAAGTTGCTTTCCCTCTCGAAGCCTACGATCTGCAGCTCAGATTTACCCAGAGAGGCAACGAGGAAGCACTGTAAGTTTCTGGGCAAGCAGGCACCACCCTGTTTTTATCACACGGAAAACATGTTTCCTGCCGCTAGCCTGTGTCAGGAGGCCCCAGCAAGTCCCGCGTTACTCCGCACCGGCTTGGGGCACTCACGCGGAGGACTCGTAGGCCAGGTTGACCAGGAGGCAGTCCGCCAGGCTGACGTTCAGGAAGTCACACATGCCGCGGATCTCGCCGGTGAAGGGCTGGGGCAGGAAGCGCTCCAGCTCCAGGACCACTTTTCCGATCAACACGTGCACCCACTTGGGGACTCTATCCCTAGAAAAGAAGAGCACGAGGGCGTCTGACCCGCTCAGAGGTCGGCGGCGTGACTTCGTGTGCACTGCGAGCGGGGCTACATCCTTAGGGCGTGAACTGTCAGGGCCACAGCTACCCAGACAGTGGACCGCCCAGGCGCCGCGTCACTCAATCTGCAGCCTCCCGGGGGTGGGGGCGGGGGGGCGAGGAGGGGCAGAGGGTGGAAGCTGGGCGGGGGGCAGGGAGGGGAGGCGGCGGGGAAGAAAACTCGGAGATGGGGAGGGCGAGTGAGGCTGGTCCCAAAGGGCCAAGCTTGGAAGGCCCGTGAGGCCCGCAAGGAAGGCGCGGTTGCCCCTCTTCGGTAGCAATGCAGCCCGGGCGACAACTCGCGCCCCACGCTGACCCAGAATGGCTCAAGGACTGGCATGCCACGGGTGACACCGAACTTGAAAGCCAAACCTGCCGCGCTGGATTCTCCCCAACCCCGACACTGCTCAGGGCGGCAGCCAAAGCCAGTTCTCCAAGGGTGGCGGGGAGTAAAGCGTCCCGGTTTAAAGCACTCTGAGCAGCGCGCGTTTGACTCCGAACCGCACCGCCGGCGTACCCGCAGACCCTGTCCAGGGCCCCAGCTCACCCGATGACTTGCGCCATCGCTGCGCGTACCAAGTCCAAGTCGTAGTGCGGCAGCACCGGCAGCCAGCGCAGCTCCGGGGCCGCATCCAGGCTCACGTTGAAGCGCGGTGCTGCTGGGGGCGAGGTGGCGGACAGTCCGGCCTCGGCCAGCAGCAGCAGCAGCAGGGGCAGAAGCCCCGGGCGCGCCTCCCGGTCTACTGTCCGCATGGCTCCGGCTCCTGCGGCCGCAACTCGGAGAGCTACAGCCGCTGTCGGAGCCCGGGTAAGCCGTGGAGGAGGAGGACCTGGGGCGGGGCCGCGATCGCTGGAGGTGGGGCCCGCGCACGACCCGCCCGCCCCTGTCACCGGCGAGCCGGAGAGGCGACACCTCCCGTCCCCGCAGCGCATCCACTGGCCCGCCCCGACGCCGCGTGCTGGGATTACAGGCGTAATAGCCAAAGTGCTGGGATTACAGGCGTGATAGCCCAGCCTCTCCATCAGGCCTCGACGTCCCCGACCGCGGGGCCGCTAAGGGCTGAGGCTGCCGGCAGCCGGCTTCTCACCAACTCCCGGTTCCAGCGCACTTGCTTGGGCCGGAAGAGTGTAGGATGCGGTCGGGAGAGGCTTTACGATTTTCAGCAGCGAAAAGGTGTCAGGAAAGCCTCTTCAGTTAAACTCTGTTTGTTTGAGACGTAGTCTCACTCTATTGCCCAGGCTGGAGTGCAGTGGCGTGATCTTGGCTCACTACAAACTCCGCCTCCTGGGTTCAAGAGATTCTCCTGGCTCAGCATCTCAAGTAGCTGGGATTATAGGCGTCCACCACCATACCCGGCTAATTTTTGTATTTTTAGTAGGGACACAAGTTTCACCATGTTGGCGAGGCTAGTCTCGAATTCCTGACCTAAGGTGATCCACCCTCTTCGGCCTCCCAAAGTACTGGGATTACAGGCGTGAGCCACTTCGCCCAGCTGGTAAAACATTTTTTTAAAAGCTCAAAATTTAGTTAACATTTACCTGCCAAATATTTTTTGCAAACATTATCTCATTTAATTATCAAAACAAGCCAACAGGTAGGTTCCCCTAACCCTTGCTTTACTGATGAGGAGCATGAGGCTTGGAGAGGTGAAGCCATGTGCCCGAGGTCACTCTGTTGGTGTGTCTCTGCAGTGGCCTCCGAGTCAGAAGGTCTGAATCCACAATCCACCTTCATACCTAAGTTTCCTCACCTTTGAGTTCCCAATGTCTGGGAGACAAACCTGTCTTAGGAAAATCTTAGTAAGGCTGGGACAATCTTAACCGTTAGCACAGCTGTCTGTGGGTAAAACACGGTACATGTGTACATGAATAGTAGAAACGAAATGAAAGGGCCAGGCATGGTGGCTTATGCTTGCAATCCCAGCACTTTGAGGGGGCTGAGGCAGGTGGATCACCTGAGGTCAGAAGTTTGAGACCAGCCTGGCCAACATGGTGAAACCCTGTCTCTACTAAAAATACAAAAATTAGTCCGGTGTGGTGGTGGGCACCTGTAATCCCAGCTACTTGGGAGGCTGAGACAGAATTGCTTGAACCTGGGAGGCAGAGGTTGCAGTGAGCCAAGATTGTGCCATTGCACTCTAGCCTGAACAACAAGAGCAAAACTTCGTCTCAAAAAAAGAAAAAAACAACTAAATGAATAGTAGAAATTAAACACAATTTTTTAAAACCAATTTTAGGACAAAGAAAGACAACTTTTATAATCAATCACTTGTTTTTAAGGATGACACTTAAAGAAATTACAAAATTTCTTGCCAGGCATGGTGGTTCATGCCTGTCATCCCAGCACTTTGGCTAGCGAATCATCTGAGGTCACTTGGTTCTAATGAATAGAATCAGAATTGGTGGTGGCTAACTTCCAAGACTAGGTCACAAAAGACACTGTGGGTTTCTCCTTGCTCTCCTGAATTGCTCACTATAGGAAGCCCACTGTCACGTCCTGAGGAAGCCCTATGAAAATGTCCCTTTGTGGTTGGACAAATATCAGCACTTGGAGAGTCTGAGGTAGGAGGACTGCTTGAGCCCAGGAGTTGGAGACCAGCCTGGACAACAGTGGGACCCCATCTCTACAAAAAAATAAATAAATAAATTAGCCGGGCATGGTGGCACATATCTGTAGTCCCAGCTACTTGGGAGGCTGAGGTAGGAGGATTATTTGAGCCCAGGAGTTTGAGGCTGCAGTGACCTATGATCATGCCACTGTACTCCAGCCTGAGTGACAAAGTGAAATCCTGTCTCCAAAAAAGGAGTAAATAAAGCTGAAAAAAAGAAAAAACAGTTCCTCAGTTCCTTTGTTGAGGAACTGAGATCTTCTACCAAGAGCCAGAGAGGAACTGAGGCTTGTTGTCAAGTCGTCTGAGTGAGCCATGGTGGGAGTGGATCTTCCTGCCCCAGCTAAGCCACCCCCAAATTCCTAACCCATAGAAACTGTGAAGTCAGCTGGGCATGGTGGCTCACATCTGTAATCCCAGCACTTTGGGAGGCTGACGCGGGCAGATCACTGGAGGTCAGGAGTTTGAGACCAGCCTGGCCAACGTGGTGAAACTCTGTCTCTACTAAAAATATAAAAATTAGCTGGGTGTGGTGGCGGGCGCCTGTAATCCCAGCTACTCGAGAGGCTGAGGCAGGAGAATTGTTTGAACCCAGGAGATGGGAGGTTGCAGTGAGCCAAGATCGCACCACTGTACTCCAGCCTGGGTGACAGAGTGAGACTCCGTCTCAAAAAAACAAAAAAACCCAAACAAACAAAAAAAACTGTGAAATAATGTTTATTGCTTTATGCCACTAAGTTTTGAGGTAATTTGGTATGTGGCAAATAGATCATTAATATAGATTTGTTTGGGAATATAAGTGTAGTGCTACCATAACACATGCCTAAAAATGTATTGCTTTGGAACTGGTAGTAGGGGGAAACTGTAATAATTTTGAGCAGAATGTTAGTGAGAGCCTAAAGTTCTTAACAGACTATTAGTAGAAGTCTGATGGTCCCTCGAGAAACAAACCATCCTGAGAAAAAAAGTCTGATGGTCTTGAAGGAGACTGCCAGCAGTAGCCATTGCCACTTCAGAAGTGAGAATGTTATTGGAAACTGGAAGTAAGAGGTTCCTTTGTTATGTAGTGCCAGAATGTTAAACATGATCACCTAGAGTAATGAAGAACACAGAAAAATGTACCTAAGGAACTAGGTACTCTAGCTAGGTCTCCAAGCAAAATGTCGAAGTTGCTACCTGGCTTCTTGCTGCTTATAGTAAAATATGAGAGGAAAGATAGAAGCTAGAGCAAGGACGGTTAAAAAGGATCCAGAAATGGTTTTGAAAATCCTAGGCCCGAAGTATACATGGGAACTTAGTTTATCATCGATGTGGCATTGTTTATATGTGGAGATATCTGCAACATAGGTAATTGATAAAGAATTAGTAGCTAGAACATATAAAGATCTCCTATGTTTTTATTTCTAAAAAAAGGGAAACAAAAGGCTATAAAAAGAGGAAAACCCAAATGAACATCAAAATGTGAAGTTACTTCAACCTCTCTAGTAATCAATGAAATGCAAATTAAACCATGATACCATTTCATAAAGACTGTCTGAAGTTTCAAAGTCTAACATCTTGTTGACATGGATGTAGTAAAATACAAACTTACATGAGTTACTGATGAGAATATAGTGTAATTCAGTATTGCCTAGTAAAGCTGAAGAATTGCAGACCCTGCAAACCCAGTGATTTCATTTTCAGTTTTCTGAATTTCTTTTTACTTTTTTTTTTTGAGACAAAATCTTGCTATCGCCCAGGCTGGAGTGCCATGGCGCGATCTCGGCTCACTCAACCTCTGCCTCCCAAGTTCAAGCAATTCTCCAGCCTCAGCCTCCTGAGAAGCTGGGATTACAGGTGTGCACTGCCACACCTGGCTAATTTTTTTGCATTTTTAGTAGAGACAGGGTTTCACCATGTTGGCCAGGCTGGTCTCAAACTCCTGACCTCAAGTGACCCGTCTGCCTCGGCCTCCCAAAGTGCTGCGATTACAGGTGTGAGCCACTGCGCCCAGCCCATTTTCAGTTTTCTATCTAAACTTTGTTTAAAGAAAAAACTCTAAGACCATGAACCCTAGAAGACATGTTCAAAGATGCTTACTGCAGCAAGGTTTTAATTAAATTAATTAATTAGTTAATTTTTTTGAGAGTGAGTCTCACTCTGTCACCCAGGCTGGAGTGCAGTGGCATGATCTCAGCTCACTGCAACCTCCCCCTCCTGCCTTCAAGTGATTCTCCTGCCTCAGCCTCCCAAGTATCTGGGATGTGCTATAGGCATGTGCCACCATGCCTGGTTAATTTTTGTATTTCTTAGTAGAGACAGGGTTTCACCATGTTGGCCAGGCTGATCTCAAACTCTTGACCTCAGGTGATCTGCCTCCCTCAGCCTCCCAAAGTGTTGAGATATAGGCGTGAGCCACTGCACCCAGCCTACAAGGTTTTTAAATAGCAAAAAAGTGGAAAACAACCTGTTTTTTGGTGGAATGATAAATTGTGGATGTATGAATAAACAATGGAAACTATACAATTGAAATGAATCTTCATCTATCAAGAATCTAATGTTACATAGCAAAATAATTTATACAATGATACTGCTTATGTAAAAATTTATATACACACACAAATACACATGTGAAAGGAAAAATAACTACAGGAATGATAGGCATCAACTTCTAGATAAGGATTATCCCTGAGAAGGGGGTGGGAAATGGCTGAGTGGGACATAGTTATATTCTTAATGTTCATCAACTTCTAGATAAGGGTTATCCCTGAGAAGAGGGAGGGAAATGGCTGAGACATAGTTATACTCTTAATATTCTAGTTTTTTTTTTAAAAAAGCAAAATATTAACACTGAATAAAACTGGGAGATGAACATGTTTCATTATTTTCTATATTTTCTGTATGTTTTTTAAAAATCACAAAATGATAAAATATTTAAAAGATTTAAGTATCCTTAAAACAAGATGTTCTGTTGAACACCATTTATTCTTAGTTTCCATGTCATTCTTTTCAACTTCCCCTTTTGTAACATTTCCCAGAATTAGGCTTTCCATTTTGTTCTTAATTTTCTTTTCCTCTTTGGCCAAATTTCTTTTAAAAACATCTCTGATAGTAACTTAGATATTAGGAATATCAAGTATACCAAAATTGGATCTTACTAAGATGGAACTAGAAGTATTTGAGATTTTAAAAAATTCTTAGTAGAAATGTTTGATAAGCAACATTACAAAATATTTAAAATGTAAAGGAGTTCATGGCCATGAGGAGCTGTAAAAAAATTTTTTTAAATGTAAAGGAAAAAATCCAATCAGTTATATTCCCATACCCCAAACCTAGCAACTACTTTCATATGCATATTTTATTTATGAAATTGTAGTTATATGAAGCACCATTATTTTACGTACCTTGAAGAAAAATTCACTGCCATTTAAATTATGATACAATGCTTTCTTACCAGAATTTAAAAATGTATATGTATTGAAAGTTTTCTTAAGTTTTTTGTCAAAATTATTTGAAAATCATGTATCTACTCTTGTACGTTTTTAAAAAGTGAAATAAATTAAAGTATTGCTTAAGCTTCTTTGCATTCAGTATTAGATTCTCCTGAATCACTGTTTGACTACAGATACCCATGTTTTCCCACACCATACCACTTTTCTGTGCCATTAAGAATCTTGGCTGATGCGGTGGCTCGCGCCTGTAATCCCAGCACTTTGGGAGGCCAAGGAGGGTGGATCACTAGAGGTCAGGAGTTCGAGACTAGCCTGGCCAACATGGTGAAACCCTGTCTCTACTAAAAATACAAAAAACTAGCTGGGCGTGGTGGTGTGTGCCTGTAATCCCAGCTACTTGGGAGACTGAGGCATGAGAATCACTTGAACCTGGGAGGCGGAGGTTGCAGTGACCTGAGATCGTGTCACTGCACTCCAGCCTGGGTGACAGAGTGAGACTCTGTATCAAAAAAAAAAAGAGAATCCTACTGCTGGCCAGACACGGTGGCTCCCACCTGTAATCTCTGCACTTTGGGAAGCCAAGGTGGGAGGATCGCTTGAGGTCAGAAGTTTGAGACCAGCCTGGGCAACACAGCGAGACCCTGCCTCTATTAAAAATAAATTTTTAGAAATGATTAAGAGCCAGGCATACCGGCCTGGGCCTGTGGAGGATCTCGAGCCTAGGAGTTCAATGCTGCAGTGGGTTCTGATTGTACCACTGCACTCTGGCCTAGGTGACAGAGCAAAACCCTGTCTCTAAAAGAAAAAAATAAAAGTCTTAGTGATGCTGCATTTCTTAAAAGTTCTCCACTCACAAAGGAGGTTTCAAGGTGTTTGTAATGTTTCTTAATCTAAGTGCTGGTTACAGGAATGTATTCAGCTTGTGAAAATTCACTGAGTTTAAGTACACTTGATGGTACTTATACTCATCTTTATATGTCGATAAAGAGTTTGGAATTTTTTTAAAATTCCAGTTTTTTTTTTCTGGAATTTTCGTAGAGACTACTAATTCCCATTCTGCAAGTTTTGATGTTAGTCGCTGCTTCATGTTAGCAGATGTCAACTGAAAATATCAGACCAGGTTTGTGAATGTGCAGGCAATGACAACTATATCAAGACTGCTGTCTGGCTGCAAACATTTTTAAACATATCTCAATTTCAGAGATTAAAAGTGTAAAGAAATTGTCTTAAAACCATTTGATCATTTTATTTATTTAGAGACAGGGTCTCACTCTGTCACCCAGGCTAAACTACAGTGGCTTGAACTTTACTCAATGCAGCCTTCACCTCCAGGGCTCAAGTGATCCTCCTGCTTCAGCCTCCTGAGTAGCTGGTATGGCAAGCATGCACCATCACACCTGGCTAATTTTTACAAGGTCTCACCATTTTGCCCAGGCTTCTTTATCATTTTATACTCTGCTTTTGAAAATAATAGTGGCCAGGCACAGTGGCTCATGCCTACAATCCCAGCACTTTGGGAGGCTGAGAAGGGTGGATCACTTGAGGTGAGGAGTTTGAGACCAGCCTGGTCAACATGGTGAAACCCTGTCTCTACTAAAAATGCAAAAATTAGCTGGGTGTGGTGGCAGGCCGCTGTAATCCCAGCTACTCAGGAGGCTGAGGCAGGAGAATTGCTTGAACCCAGGAGGCAGAGGTGCAGTGAGCTGAGACTGCGCCAGTGCTCTCCAGCCTGGGCTGGAAAAGAACAAGGTGATCTGCCTGCCTTGGCGGAAAAGAACAGCAACAGCCTGTTTTGAAAAGAACAAAAAACACTGTAAACACTGGAAATGTTTACAATGGGAAATGCTTATTATAATAATGGCTGCATAATACTCTATCATGTGGATAAATGATAGTTTTATTCAACCATCTTCACACTGGGATTGCACTGACAAAACATGAAAGCAGAATCTGCAGAAGGAAATAAGTTTACTACATAAGAAATGGTCTATACAAATATAAGCTTATGCTATTTAAGGAGTACAGAATTAGCTGTGCTCTCTGCTTTTATTTGCATTTGTAAACACGTGCAGACCAAAGACTCTGCTAGCATTGGAAAGGTTATTTCTAGAGCCTTGACCTTGTAAGAGAAAAGGCTACAAGTTATTGTCCTACCTTCTTATTAATATTTAAGATCTTTTAAAAAATCTCATAAAGTACATTTCAAAAGAACATAAACAATTAATGAAAGACTATCACTTGGTAGAACTATATTATCTATATACAGTTTTAAAATGTGTTATCTAAAATAGCTTAAAGAACAGAATATTCTGAGTAAACATTCTAGTTAAAATGGAGTTGCAATGCAAGTCTATATAGAGTGCATTTTCAAAGGACTAGACTATGAAGAAATAACATTCATATTAACCATGGTCACTTGCTGAGATCACATAGCTAATATATCACCATTCTGGATTTATATACCACTTTTATACATTATGAGCCTGGACAAAGTTAAGTTCATCCCTGAATGGCATCATTCTCTATGTTGACAAAATTTGAGACTAAATAGCTCACGTTCAGACACTGGTGACTTCTTCAAAGTAGAAGTCACCTTGCAAGCTCACCTACGCTCTGCTGACGCATTCACCCTTCTGAGAATCTCATCTTCAAATAGATAGCAAACAAAATATTCTCAAGAGAAGATTTGGAAAATAATAAAAGGAATCAGATAGAAATAAGATACTATGGGATTAAAGAAATAAAAGTTCAGAATACGCGTTTATAAACCACATACTACATCTTTCTGTCTTGCGTGTAAGAAAGGCTAGTTAAGAGGGTGAGTGCACAGTAGAACAGAAGTCACAACACAGAATGGACTTTGGCCTCTTGGTATCTAAGTTGAGTGGGAAAATCTAGAGGAAGGATGAAACTTCCAGGCGCCATCACAATTCACACAATAAAGCTGTGAAAACTTGCTATTTCGAATTTTTTTCACTTTCTGGATCCACACACACGAGGAGACACCCAGTTCAAAAATGCGAAAAGAAGAAGTAGCAGTTTCAGGTCTAAAATACACAAATTTGCATCAAATACTTCCCGAGAAACACTGAAGTTGCTGGGGTTTGACTCTGGTGGCTTGACTAATCTCCCAGCAGCAATCTGGGGCATTTTAGGGACAGTCTCTAAGTCTCATTGAAATAAAACTGAAGTTGAATGCAGAAAGTGAACAGAAGAAACTGGAAAGGAAATAAAAACACTAGTTTTAGAAATCGCTTTCTAGGCCGGGCGCAGGGGCTCACACCTGTAATCCCAGCACTTTGGGAGGCCGAGGCAGGCGGATCACCTCAGGTTGGAAGAAATCCTGTCTCTACTAAAACAAAAATACAAAATTAGCTGGGCATGGTGGTACATGCCTATAATCCCAGCTGCTCGGGAGGCTGAGGCAGGGGAATCGCTTGAACCCGGGAGGCGGAGGTTGTGGTGAGCCGAGATTGTGCCATTGCACTCCAGCCTTGGCAACAAGAGTGAAACTCCGTCTCGAAAAAAAAAAAAATGAAATTGCTTTCGGAGTGCAGAAAATTGCCCTTTACTCTAACTCGAGGTAACATCTACCACAACATTATCTAAGAAATCTGAAACAAAAGGCACCAAACTATTTCCAAATGCAAAAATTTGCATGCAAACAGACTGTCCCCTGAAATGGATGCAGCATGCCTGTGGAACGTAGAACACCACACACCACTCCACACACAATGGTACCTATTTGGCATTAGAAACCTTTTATTGAGACAAGGTAAACAGTGGGCTGAAAATACTACAGGCTGAAGGAAGGCTGAGGAAACCAGTATGAAGGCAGCTGAAATGATGAAATAAATACATTCCAAAGGTACTATTTATACTTAAGGCAGTTTTAAAAGTGAGGTCTTAACCAAAAAGCCTTTACATAGCATTCAAAAAAAAAAGAGGGGGTCACTTAAATCTTTTGGATTGACTAAAAGAGCTACATTATGTACCAAAATCTGTACAGCAGGGGCCTGTTTTCAGCAGGAAAGCCTATGTACAAGTAAGAACCTCTTACTCTTGTAACATTGTCCTGTTTTGTTTTATTTTATAAGAATATATAACTCCTATCTCCACAGAGTTAGTCCATAAGGCCTCAGTGACCTCATAAAAATATGGAGCTACCTCTACTAGAGAACTATTTACACTGCACTGTAAATACACATGTGTGTCCACCCCCACAGCTAAGCTGTCAATGTCTTAAGTGAAGGGGTTACAGCTCATTCGTTTTATATCTGCGGTGACAATTAATAGGCACTCGATACTTTTTTTTGCATGAATGATACATGAAATGATTTTACATTACCACCACTATTTACATTAACATTCCCACCATTAGCTGTCTCCAAAGTAAAAACACAAATTGCTGCCACATATTCAGCAGTTTTCACAATACAGTGAGTCTGGACTTTTTAATGTAAACAAACATGCTTGATTTACCAATTTTCAGAGTAATAACACAAACTTAGCATTCTTCTTGGAATGGAAAACTTGCTGGGAAGTTATTTCATTCTTTTCCTCTTTTTCAAAAGTGCATCTCTTAGTGCCAGCTGTAAAATAAAAAAGTATTGAAACATTATAACTCTTGGGAACCCCATTATACAAATTTGGTTACATGAAAGTTTACTAAAAAGGAATCACGAAGTCAATACACCACCCTGAAAAACTATAAATGATAAAATATTCCAAAACAGATCAAATCTATATGTATCGAGGATGGGGCATATTACTGCTAGGAAATATGCAAAGCTCTTGACTGCTGTTCCCAACTCATGGAGGCATAAGCTCAAAACAGGAGCAGCTACGGAATGCAGAGACTACAGTATCCCTGTCTTCAGGGATAATAAATAATACTTATTTGGTCTATATGGCTCTTAATATTTTGGAGTTGTGGATGGGATACATTGTCTAAATTAAAAGTAACAGGAAGACAGATTTTTCTTCATAATCAATCACCTTTTCCAACTAAAGATGGCATATATGCCACATATATTCCACTAAAGATGGCATATGGCATGTATGGATCATTCAAAGACTTTAAAATGGCATTCAGCACTTGTGCAGATTTATGATAACTCTATCAATATACAATCTGAAACAAAGAAAAGTGTTACCTTATTTACTGATTTTCAAATGGGTTTGCTTTATGCAATAAACAAATAAAATGTTCTAAGTAAATGCTAACACTAACCCTTTATAATGGCTCAAACATGAAGATATTAACTCAGAAATTGAAGCCCTGACAACTGTAGCTTATGGCAAAATATTCTAGTTAATACAGGTTCTAATTTTTAACTTAATTATTTTGTGTTGGAAGTATGTAAAGTGAACAAGAAGAATGAAAGCAGTGAACTGTATGAGACTCAATCTAGGCTTTCATCTCCCAGAGTTCGTCTCTAACCAAAGAGGTTGGGTTCTTCAAGATCCCCAGAGTAGAACTGGAAGGTGAAGAATTTAAGATCTAGAGAAAAAGAAGACTGAAGGATCAGTGTCTGAAGCGAACCTACAAAAGTCCTTATAAAGTTTTACATTTCCCAAAAGAAAACAAACATAATATTAAAGATGATCAAAAATAAACCAAAATTAAAGTTAACCAAGACTGATGTATACATCTTAAGTTTGTGATGGATACTATTCCATTAATTCCCAAGCACTATTCTTTGTCCTAGAAACTTTTAAAAATCTCTAGCTTTTATTTAATTTTTATTTTAAAATTCTAGCTTAAATTTTAACAAGATAAACCTAAAACAGTTTTGGGGTAGAAGTTACCTAGCTCTACATACAAATGTTCAAACTTTTTGGATTTTATGATTTCCAGTTGACTCCTTGCCTTTAGCTCACACCTGGGTCTTAGTATGTCTTTGCAGAAAAGCAGAATAGCTGGGATACTTAAGGCAGAACAAAAATCTGTCAGTTCATTTCAACTTAATTTGGCTAAGGAGGCATTTTCCAGATTTATCTAATTGTGTCTTATTTTTCTCATCTGCAAAATTGGTTTAATCACAGTAACTGCAGATACTACTATACACTGATTAAACAAGTTAATAAACGGAAAACCCTGGAACAGTGAAGTCTCATGCTAAGAACTAAATGTGTTAGCTAATGTTGGTTATGGGAATTTATGCCCACTCATTAAGCTTTGTGGCAAAGCACAGTCTACTCTCACACATATTTTGGTTCCTTCCCCTTCAAATGCCACCAATTAAAGAAAAAGAACAGGTATACCCCCCTTTTCTTCTTTTATCTTTCTACAGGCTTTACTGCAAGATCCTCCTCTCCTTCCCTATCCTATGCTTTATTTCCCTCTTCTAGTCTCATCCCAGTCACCTCTTCATATTCTAACAATTTACAGTAAGACCTCACGTACACTTTCAAGCCATGTAAGATCCCTTTATTTAAGACACTGAAATATCACCAAGGGATAGAGGGCGGGGTGTGAAGTGTGATGCTCCTTTCTCACAGGGCCCTTGGGATCATGGGCAGCTTTAGGGATGCTCTGTAACTGTTCTGTCCAATAGGGTAGCCACTAACTACATGTGACTACTGAGCATTTGAAATTGGCTAGTCCAAATTGAGATGTGCTGCAGTGTAAAAGACATGCTGATTTCAACTAGCTCAAAAACAAAAATGTAAAATATTGCACTCATAATTTTTATATGTTGAACTACATGTTGAATTGATACCATTTTAGATATACTGGGTTAAATAAGATATATTGTGGCCGGGCGCAGTGGCTCACGCCTGTAATCCCAGCACTTTGGGAGGCCAAGGCGGGCGGATCACGAGGTCAGGAGATCAAGACCAT
>NW_012108141.1:1981770-2005546 GCF_000951045.1 Mandrillus leucophaeus
AAAAAAAAAAAAAAAAGATATATTGTTACAATTTCCTCTTTTTTACTTTTTTATTTTTAAGTGATATATGTGGTTCATATTATATTTCTATTGAACAGTACTGGTCTAAAGGAGAGAACAGAGAAAATGAGGAACTTAAAGTTATGTTTATAATGAAGAGATCTTGAAGAAAATACAGGACAAAGAAACACACAAAGAAATTCTGATTAATATCAGGTTCCAAATGACAAGAAAATTGGAGAACAAGAAAAAACATTCTTGAACCAACAAGTGCATATGTCCAATGAAATCTTAATTTACTCTCAAAAAGATTCTTCAGTCTTTGAGAGTTATTTTATGACTTGAGATGCTTGCAAGGAACAAAGCTGGGCTTCCCCATCATGCCAGAAAAGGCATGCTAAAAAACAAAGGAAGTTGGGGTGGGGGCAGTCCTAACTAAAATGTAACAAGCTCACAGAAACCTCATAATGAAACACAGCCTACCAACAGGGTAATTAGTATTTCCTCAACCCTGAAATGTTAGTAAGGGCCAGTGAAGGACAGACTAATGGATTTAAGTCAATCTTATTATAATTTTAGGAGAACGTGGCAAAATTTAGAGTACTTAAAATCCTAAGTGGCACCTTTCCTTTCACCTCAATTTCAACAGCTTCTATTAAAAATGCTGTGATTATTTATATGATGTTGCTGAACACAATTTAGAACTAGAGTCAACAGGGAGAGCTAAATGGTACCTTAATTCAGTGAATACTGACTTGGAACCCACAGATACAGCACTGCCCTAGAGGGCTGGTGGTTACACTCAGTGCTGGCAGGCTGATCCTTGGCTAGCTATTTAGGAACACTGGTTCACAATATGACAGTTTACCCAGAGCTGATATCCTGGCAATTCTTCAGAATGACATTTAGATACACTGCTAACTGCCAGGAGAGAAAGATACAAAAGTATAAACTTATTTTATCACAATGAATTACTGAAATAAACAAGCTGCCTAAGTAGCACGGGGATTACCATTCAAAGGCCATGAATGGATAAAATGTAATCTCAAAGCCTGTAAACATCAGGGCTTTCAAAAGGGCACATACAGGAAGGATCATGCCAACACAAACCTATTTATTTTGCTGTGCTTTTCTGAAACTGTTTCTGAGATATTACCACATAGAATTATTGGTTTTTGAAAAGTACCCACGCCTATAATCCTAGCACTATGGGAGGCTGAGGTGGGCAGACTGCTTGAGTCTAGCAGTTCAAAACCAGACTGGGCAACATGGAAAAATCCCATCTCTACAAAAAAGACAAAAATTAGCTGGGTGTAGTGGCAGACACCTGTAGTCCCAGCTACTTGGAGGGCTGAGGTGGGAGGATCACTTGTAGGGAGACCCCCTGAAACTATTGCTAAGGAATAAAAGATGAAATGCTCCTGATTATTGTAAATACAAAATTGCATGCAGGACTGTTTAAAGATAATTACTAGGTTGGGCTGCCAGAATGAGCCAACAGCACATGATGTGCTTCCCCTTGCAGAGAGCCTATAAACGGATGTGCAGTCAGGAAGGTTTCACATCACCAAGATTCCTATCCCAGAAAAGCAGATGTTCATAGCTCTGGGAATGGAATGCGACCCTTGTGGGGAGCCTATAAACGGACGCATGAGGGGCACCTGTTCATATGGATAAGATATGGTTATAAATGCCCTTATCTTGCCACGGCTCTTCTAGGTCTCTTTAGGGTTAAGGCATACTCCCTTCTGAGAATTTGTGGTCTAACTGGTTGTCGAGCTTCACGTACTGTTTCTATTGATTGTTTGCAACCAGCTTTTACTGCAACTGTCACTGCTGAGTAATAACTTGCTAAACACAGGTTCTGGATAGACCGTTTTAAGGCTCTGTCAGAAACTGCTGACGCACACACTATATTGTAAATTCTTATCTCTGTATACTGTATTTCTGCATACAGATGTTATGTTAAAGAATTATATCATCCCCATGTGACCATCTCACCTCATAATCAAATGACCCTAAATCCCTCACTAACCTATTGCCGCCCTTACTAAATTTAATAATAAATGCTGGTATATCCAGTGCATTGGCAGCATTGCAGGACCAGAAGGCGGTGACCCCCTGGACCCAACTTTCACTATCTTGTGTGAGTCTTTTATTTCTCGACCTGCCGATCCACCTGGGAAGAAAGAAAGAGCCCCGCTGCACTGCGGGCTGCAGGCCAGATCCTGCAATAATCACTGGAGCCTGGGAGGTCAAGGCTGCAGTGAGCCGCGAGGCTGCGGAGCTGTGACTGCACCACTGCACTCCAGCCTGGGTAGCAGAGTGAGACCCTGTCTCAAAAAACCAGGCATAAAATTGGCACTAAAAAGTTATTTAATTAATTTTGATACATTTCACAGATCAAATGTCAGAGAATTTTAGCATGGGAAGGAATCTCATGGATGATCTAGCTTGCATTTCTTTACTTATACTGGAGGAAAATGGATTCCCCTCTGGTCCCACAGCTGAGTCTCAATCAAGTCAGGTCTGGGACTTACATGCCCTGACTGCTTCTCACCTCTCCATGCTCTCCAACAATGCTCCCATTAACCACAAGGCACACACAATAATGCCCAGTCTTCAGAAGGCGCAAGTCCGTCTCAAATGTAAAGCTGTCTTAGAATTACAGTACTGTTCTTGCCACCCAAGCTTCAAGTGGAACTCACCTGTTTTTCTCGGAAGGAACGCTTATGTTTTGACCGGACATTCTGGCTATACCGCATCATCATAAAGTTCTTCTGTTTTTTCTTCTCTTTATTTGTAGAACTAGAAAATGGATTCATTTTGGTTTTCTTCCTCGCAAATTCTTTTCGGTCTGTCTTTCCAGCCTACCAGAACAAAAAGTTTGATATTTCTTCTTCAGCAACATACTTTAGGAGTCATCTAATCAACATTAATGTCTCCTCTGTGTCAGAAGCTCTAGTAGGTGCCAAGGCCACAAAATGGACAGGACACAGTCTTTGCTCCTTGGGACCAAGAAATGGCCATGCAGTATTATAACAGAGCAAGGGGAGCTCGGAGGAAGAAAAGTCATAATTTAGCCTGGTGAGGTCAGGAGAACTTCCTAGAAAGGGAGACAGGTAGACTTTTTCTTTTTTTGGCAGGATGAAGGCATTCATGGGAAGGGAAAGGAGGGGAAAGACAGAGCATTTCTGGAAGAAAGGACAGTGCACACAAAGGTGTGCAGGATAAAGGACATGTGGAAGACAGAGGACGAGGTGGAACTAGGATGGGATGGTGTCTCGAACAAGTGGAGACACAGAAAATGATGTTGGAAATGTAGGCAGGACACAATCATGAGCAGCCACAGCACTAGTCACAGGCAGATTTCAACTGGCTCTGGCTTTTCACTGGTGACTGTAAACACACTCCTACTTTTCTCTTAGCTTTGATAAATATAGTGGCTTCCCAACACTACAGACATGTCATACTGCCTTCCTGTGCTCTCTACCTTGTTTTGAGTGGTGGTTACATGGCTACATACAGTTGTCAAAACTCATCTAACTGGCTGGTTGCAGTGGCTCATGCCTATACTCCTAGCACTTTGGGAGGCTGAGGCGGGTGGATCACATGAGGCCAGGAGTTTGAGATCGGCCTGGCCAACATGGCGAAACCTTGACTCTACTAAAAATACAAAAATTAGCTAGGCATGGTAGTGGGCACCTGTTACCCCAGCTACCTGGGAGGCTGAAGCAGGAGAATCGCTTGAACCCAGGAGGCAGAGGTTGCAGTGAGCCGAGACTGCGCCACTGCACTACAGCCTGGGTGACAGACAGAGACTCTGTCTCAAAAAACAAACAAACAAACATACAAACAAAACCGAACAAAAAACAAAACCAAACAAAATCCCTCATCTAACTGAACACCTAATATCTGTGCATTTTAATTTCTGTGTTAATTATACCTTTATTTGAAACATTTTTAAAAATTGCCATTCTGTGGCTATACAAGTTCTGGCTTATGTTTCATTTTATTTGCTTTCTGTTTAAAAAACTAGGAATGATATGCTCACTCACCATTGCAGTTGCTAGTCTTGTCTCTTTGTCAGACTTTGGCTTTTTATGAAGGCGTTCAATGTCCCGAAGAGAAAGTAATTCACCCCTGGGATGAGGGAAAAAGAACACATGAAGCAAGAATGGAATTCTGTTTCCTGATGCTTTCATTACCACATGAGCTGACTGAAGCACTAAAGTGGACGTGCCATTTTACCTGGGCTCTTCATCACTGTCTATTTCAATGTATTTCCTCTTCTGGGATTTCCCAGGGGCAGCATCAAGTTCTTTTCTCATTTGGGCCATGCGGATTTTCTGGAAGTCTTCCTGAGTTAAAACTCGGCTGGTGCTGACGGCTGCAGCTTTGGCTTTCCGCTCCTCCATGGGCATGCTATTCAGCTTCTTGGACTTGAAACCACATAAGGGCTTAAATGGCTACCAGCTCAAGTGAGAGCTCAGCCATTTAAATTGTAGCCTCCCAACAAGGCCCAGAATAAATTACATCTTAATAAACATCAGGGTGTAAGATGAAATTTTCAGACTTACGATTTCTTGCTGTTCTTCATCGGAAGAGTGTTGCACATCAATCCATTCACCATCAGCATCCTCTTCCTCCTCACTGAGACTGGTACTTTCCCATCCATCTGCATGAAAAAAGCAAACTCACTACTGCTACTTTATGTTGCATATTCAATATAAGGTTGAGATCAAGCAAGCAACAGAAAAGTAAGGTAATCAACCTTGAACAGATACACTATTAACCAAGAACTGAGCAATATTTATTGTTAAATAAGCCACATGCATTTATTTAGTTAATCTAAGGAATAGGAAATATGCACTGACCAAGTATCTACCATGAGTCAAAACCTTACAATCACTCTAACCCTCATGACTCCACAGAAAAGGAACAGATGCTCAGGGTTAAGTAACATGCCCCAAGTCACACTGCTAAAAAGGCATCCTACACTGAAATCATGAAAATCATGTCTGCCTTTAGGGTCATGTTCTTTCAACTAAAACCGTGTCCATCAAAACTGCACTTGTACATTTATCTTGGCCGCGCAGCAAGCATCTAACTTGTCCTATGTGTGTTACCCATGTATGAGAATCTAGTTACAGTCATTCTGAGAACTGAGGTAGAAGATTTGGGATGTTCAAGAACATTGAAGACACCTCAATAAAAAGGTATCAGGCTTCTTAATGGAGCCACCACAGTTTTAAGTTTTCTAAATCACAGACACCGCAATCTTTCTGTGACTCCCTATGATCTTTAAGACAACGTGCCAGCTCTTTTGTCTGGCACATACATAACCACGTATGAAAAGGTCTCCAAACTACCTCAAGCCTCCTGTCTTGCTACGTCCCACCTTGTATCCTACATTCTAATAGTTCTCTAAATCCTTCAGGACTTTGCTCACACTTTGCCTGGAAAGTCTCTGCTATTCTAGCATTCCTTGCCAAATACCTGGCTCATCAGTCACCATCTCTCCAAAGCCCTTAAAAAAAAAAAAAAAACAAAAAAAAAACTCCCAAGGTGGACCTGACTGCTCTCCTGCCCTTATGCCCCCCACCCACTCCAATCATAAATCCTGTTAACACTTCATTCTTCAGCTCTTTGGAAGCCCTCCAGAGCAGACATAATATCATTCATCTTTGCACTGGCAGTGGCTGGCTCACAGCAAATGAAGGCTTTGCTGAAATAGGCTGGGTGCAGTCGCTCACGCCTGTAATCCCAGCACTTTGGAGGCCAACATGGGAGAATCACTTGAGGTCAGGGCCTGGCCAATATGGTGAAACCCCATCTCTACTAAATATTAAAAAATCAGCCAGGCATGGCTACACATGCCTGTAATCCCAGCTACTCAAGATGCTGAGACAGGAGGATCGCTTGAACCTGGGAGATGGAGGCTGCAGTGAGCTGAGATCGTACCACTGCACTCAAGCCTGGGCAAGAGTGAGACTCCGTCATGGAAAAAAAAAAAAGATTTGCTGAGTAATGAATGATTCAAAGAATAAAGGACTCTGGAAATTAGAATGGAGTTTCCCGAGTATTTTCCCACAAATTTAACACACATTGTCCTTCAACAAGGAGAGTTTTGGAAGATTCCTCTAAGGGCTAACCCTCTTAATTTTTTCTAGGCAACAAACCCAAGATCATTGTCTTTCTCAAGCACCAAACAGCATGCCCTTGGATGAGGGGCAGCCACCCTGAAGGTCGTGAAAAGGCATTTCCTATGCTAGAACATAAGCTCTGCAAGAGGAGGAACCATGCTCAACTGATCCCTAATACTTCTAACAGTGCGTGGCACATAGTCATTGCTCAATAAATATCTGCTGAATGAATGTTCAAACAGTATACAATTTAAAGGTCTGCACAGACACTGCAGGAGTGTTTTGCCCAAAACAAGGGTGCAATAAAAATCAACCTTCATCATTTTCAGCATTCTCTTCTTTCTCAACTTCCAGAACTTCTGCTCCTGGAATGTAATCTTTAGCATCTAATTCTCCATATTCTTGCACTCTTGCTTCTATGGAGGCCTCTGTAGGCTTACCCTAAAGGAAAAGAAATTGTTTATAATAAGTTACTTAGATCATAAAACCTTAATCATGAAAGGTATTCTCTGAAATTATGAATTTATTGTATTTATTTATTTATTTGAAGACAGGGTCTTGCTCTGTTGCCCAGACTGGAGTGCAGTGGTCTCATCTCAGCTCACTACAATCTCTGCCTCCTGGGCTCAAGGGATCCTCCCACCTCAGCCTCCTTAGTAGTTGGGACTATAGGCGCGAACCACCATACCCAGCTAACAAAATTATGAATTTAAAAGGGAGCACTATAAAAAATGGTGGTAACCAAATGACAGAAACAGTTTGCTTATGTCTCAGATCAAAATAAATCCCTAGCCAGCAATCTGTCCACTATTTTCTTGCTGTTTTTTGATCCAGATCAAGACATTGGTAGTAATTAGACAGCAACTGCTCCAATTTTTTAAGCCTTGAAAAACGTCATCTCTCTTTCTGTTACATATATGCATCCCTCCTCCCTTCCAACTTGAAAGAGGTAGTATCTGGCTGTGGAATAGCCTGTTCACAATACTGGCATCAGTTACTGACTGATCTCTGAGATTCCAATCTGTTAATAACATTAAAAGCTTTCAAGCTGAAACAGCCTGCTCGGTCTTCAAGACTCAGTCATCATCAGTGAATATGTCCCAACTACAAAATATTCAGGGCCATGGTACTTGATTCCAAGCTTAAAGAATACAACCGTGTGCATCATAAACATGTAATCATAACAGAAGCATCATAAGTACTAAAATTCTAATTGTAGGAAATTTCTCTCAGTTTGTGAGACCATAACCTTTAGACCAACAGAAGCATGCTTTACCTACCCGGAATTTCTTCTGCAGCATCTGAGGATTCAGTGTTCGGAAGAGCTGAATCAAAGTTCTAGCAGACATCATTACATCTGTAAAATAATACTTTTAATTAGAAATTCTGGCCCAAAGAGTACAATGAGGTAAAAAGGAGTCACACTGTACTCTTTGGTGTGTAGAGAGTCACATGCAGCTTACTCTTATCCTTGTGTGTTTTATACTGAGCCAGGTCTTGGAGAAGTTCTTCAGTCATGGCCAGAGGACATCGAGCTGTTATCTCTTTTATAGCATTGATTCTAGAAAAAGAAAAACAAAGTTTAAAAAAGCCTGAACAGCAATTTTTTTCATGATTCAACATAGGAAGATTTCCTAAAAAGATTAACTCAAAAGGAAAACACATTGGTTTTATATAGCTTAGGTCTCTAAAACTGCAGCATGTTAGAGAATGTGAGGTAGGCAGCCTTAGAGGGCTTTTATTCCAGTTACTGCCATTTCCTCTATTAGTGGAATAAGGAACAGTGTCAGGCTCGCTAAATCAGAGCAGCATGTACTTTCTTTTTTTTTGAGACGGAGCCTTGCTCTGTCACCCAGGCTGGAGTGCAGTGGCTGGATCTCAGCTCACTGCAAGCTCCTCCTCTTGGGTTCACGCCATTCTCCTGCCTCAGCCTCCCGAGTAACTGGGACTACAGGCGCCCGCCACCGCGCCCGGCTAGTTTTTTGTATTTTTTAGTAGAGACGGGGTTTCACCGTGTTAGCCAGGATGGTCTCGATCTCCTGACCTCGTGATCCGCCCGTCTCGGCCTCCCAAAGTGCTGGGATTACAGGCTTGAGCCACCGCGCCCGGCCAGCACGTACTTTCTAACTCTAAGAAGAGATGCGACTAGCTCAAATAAGAAAGGTTAAGGTCTTTAGGGCTATTATCCTGCAATATTTTCCAAGGAAAATAAAAAGCTGCTGTTCAGCATATCACTTACTTATCGGGACAGATTAGACAATCCTTAAACCAGTGATTATACTCATTAAATGTTTTTTAATTAATTAACCAAAAGGGCTACTAAATTGCCCTAGGAAAAAAGAGTGCTTCAATAATAAATCACTTGTTCCAGGGTTCTATGGTTTGAATACTCCCCCCAAAACTCATGTCGAAATTTAACTGCCACTGTAATGGTATTAAGAAGACAGACTCTTAAGAGGTGATTAGGCCTAATGTTGTTATCTTGGGAGAAGGTCCCTTATCACCAGTGAGTTATAAAAAAATGAGTTTGGCCCTCTGTTGGCTCTTGTGCTCTCTTCCCCTTGTGCCCTCTCCCAATGATGCAGCAAGGAGGCCCCCACCAGATGCCAAACAGACATCAGTGCCATGCCCTTGGACTTCCCAGCTCCAGAACTAGGAGCCAAATACATTTCTTTTATTAGCAGTACAAAACCAACTGAGTTCAGGGTGGGAGATCAGATTGCCAATCAATCATTCATCTGTACAAGTAAAACTGCTAAAAAACAAAAATGCTAATTAGAAGGACAAGTATCTTTTCTCTGGCTCCCTTCTCAAAATTCTGACCAATAAAAAAATTACCAAGCCTCCCAAAAAGACTGAAATATATTTTAAACCAATTTTCTAGAGGTGACACTACCAGGTACAATCTTACATCTTGGTAACTTATAGCAAATCTAGTCCATTAAACACATGTCTTCTGCCTCCAACCAGATTCTACATACCCTACTGTCATGACTTCTCCAGAGTTCTTGTCGGTAACAAAATTGTTTGCCACAGTCATAAGCAATGACTGAATAATCTGAATTGAAAACAAAAAAGAGAAGGGTGCTGGTTAAATGTCTGCATACACAAACACTTGAGGATGAAAGGACAATAGATTATTCACAGTGGAAAACTAAGCCCTCCACCTTCAGTTTAGGAGTTGGAAGTAACCAAGATTAAGGAAGACAGATAAAAACACTCCACTTAGGAATTCAGTGTTCTTCTTGGCTATCCTCAGACTAAATCAAAGAAAGGAATTACAAGTTTTAAAAAATAATCTCTATAAATTTACTAATATTCTTGACCTCCCCTAGTTATACAAAATTTCCTTATTAAAGAAAATCACAATTCTAAACAACTTGTCGGAAAGAAACTTCACTTTTTATGAGCTGTACAACTGAACTTCTGTATCGATCTCCTTAAGAATTAGTGTCTCTTGTACTTATTTAAAAAAGAAAACGGTGAGGGAAGAGGGGACAGTAACTCTTGTGGGAAAAATGACCCTGAAGTACCTAACAGTAACACTATCATCCATGCCCTAGGTCCAGAAGTCAGGTTACAAGTTCTCACCTCTGGGGGTACTAGGTGATGAGACGCTTGTGCAGCAAACAGAAGGATCTTTGTTACTTCTGAAAACATAAGAGAACGGAAAGGTCATGGTGAGTGTATCACCCTGACTCTGAGGACCACGGCAAACATGGCAAGCACGTTCTAGTCTAAATGGCATTGGTGCTTATTCCAACTGGAACACTCAATCCCCAGATATCTGCTGGGCTCACCCCCTCACTTTCTTCAGGTCCCTGTTCAACAGCTGCCTTATCAAAAAGTCTCTCCTGACCAATCTAAAACACAACCCATCCCGACACTCCCTGTTGTCCTTACCCTGCTTCCTTTTCCTTCTTCAAAACACTTATTTTTACCTGTACATATTATATATAGCACTGTCTACATCTCCCTCAGATATAAGCCATTAGGGTAAGGACCTTGTTTTACGCTTACTGTGGAATTCATAGTGTCTTAATGCAGTGCCTGGCATAAAAATCATTAAATAAATACTTGCTGAATGAATACACACACACACACACACACTCTCTCTCTCTCTCTCTCTCTCTCTCTCTCCCCCTCCCCCCAAAGGGGCAGCATAGCATAGGTAATGAACAAGGCCACTGGCAAAAGAAGTGAGGTGAATCCTGATTTGCCGTTTATTTGCTGAGTGACTGTAGTCTTTTTTTTCCCTTTCTTTGTATACCTCACAGGATTAATGTGAGGATTAGACAAAATGATGTATGTAAGGCACTTAGCACAGTGCTTGGTCCATGTTAGATGCCGAATAAATGTTAGTTTCCTTCCTACTTTGGTTCAGGTTCAAAGACAAGTACAATCATCTCTTCTTTCCTACTTTAGTGTTGTTTTTCATCGAGAATGCATGCGAGGTCAATGTGAGCAGTAAGATCAAATCCTAGTATCTATTACAAAGATGCAATAAAAAGTCAATTTTTTAACAAAGAATTTTCCATGAGCATTTACAGTATTACAAGAAGTCTTGCTTTGATAAACCAATTTGTTGTTGTTTTCTTTTCTTTTTTTTTTTTTTGAGACAGAATTTTGCTCTGTCACCCAGGCTGGAGTGCAGTGGCACAATCTCGGCTCACAGCAACCTCCGCCTCCTGGGTTCAAGCGATTCTCCTGTCTCAGCCTCCCAAGTAGCTGGGATTACAGGTGCCCGCCACCACACCCGGCTAATTTTTGTATTTTCAGTAGAGATGAGGTTTCACCATATTGGCCAGACTGGTCTTGAACTCCTGACCTCAGGTAATCTACCCACCTTGACTTTCTGAAGTGCTGGGATTATAGGCCTGAGCCACTGTGCCCGGCAGTTGTTGTTGTTTTAAAAAACAATGGTTTCTTCAAGTTGAGGATAACGACAAACCCATGGCAAACTCTAGAAAGAAAACAAGGGCTTCTCTCCACTTCTCTAATGTAGAGCACACTGCACTCCTGTCTTTAGTGATTCCAGAACAAAAAACTTTGCATGTTTATTCTATTACCAAGGCCACCAAAGAAACATGGCAAGTGGAGGCTTACCTCTTTGGTGGGGCTGCAGAAACCTTTGCAAAAAGGGATAGAAATTGAAGAGGAAGAGCTGTGGAGAGAAAACCGACTTTAATACTGATGCAACTGACACTATGGAGTTCCATTTCTTCTCAACGCATATCACCAAGCTCAACTAATTGGTGAACACTTTTGTTTTTTTCTCAGTAAGCAATCATGCCCTAGGATGATTCAACATGCTGTATTAACCAAGGCTAGGAACTCTCTCAAATGAGGCTATGCTGCTATCCTCATTATGTAAAGGTGGAAACAAGTATATGTAGAGTGAACTAGGGGAAGGAGAGGTAAACAAAATGTAACATTCTTCTACTTTTAAAACTGGTGTGGCTGCAGAAACTAACTTTTTGGTGTTCTAAGGAGAGGGGGTTATAGGAAGGAACAGCACTGATACCAAGGCTCCAAAACAACAGACAAGATCGGAATTCAAATCTGAATGGCACCGAGTATAATTTAATCAGCAAAGCTCACTTCTGGTTATATTCTTGTATACCACCAGTCCAACCACACGGAAGGAGTTACTCTGTGCACCATAATTCAGAGGGAAAACATTAACACTCTGAAGTCCATCTAAACAAAGGTGACCAAGGTTATTAAGGAAATGGTAATGTTTAACTTCAAGACGAGAAACTGGAAATAAACTGGTCTTTTTCAAGGTTCATCAGTTAGGTGGGAATAAACTAATTTTTTCTATTTTAGCCACAGAGCAAAAGTAGGATGGGCCACTGAGAAGTTGTAGGGAAGACTTTGGTTGAACATAATCATGGATGTTCAATTGTAGTCAGTTGTGAAACTCCGGTATCATTTCCCTGGAACCATGCTTAAATCACAGATCACTTTTCCTTTCCTATAGAGCTTAAATTCAGTTTGAATGAAATTGCTGCACAAATGTAACAAGAACTGATCCTACACTGGGACTACAGCCATGGAGAAAAAGCAATGTAGTCGTAAAATGTTAACAGGTTTTTCTCAGAGAAAGGACGCAACTACTTTCACTCGTGTACTTTCATTTTCAACTCGATATATGTCTACATTGTTTGAAGTGTTTTTCTTTTCTTTTTTGTTTTTTTTTAAATTGATGTTCAGAGCAGCACCAGTCACAAGATCAAAATGATAAGGAAAAATCCTAATGTCATTTCTTCATGGCTTAAATTTCTGGGTATCTCTTTTTCTACAATGGCATCTAGTCTAACAGTATATGTAAAGTTCCCATATATCTACCACTAAGGAGCTCTTGCAACTAACATTTGCAAACACAACAATTTCGTACTAGAGGGATCTGGAAGTCAGGAAAGCCAAGAAGGGTTAAACAAACAGTGAGATGTAGTAAGTCAATTAAAATATGTGCATTATACTGGCTCAAGAAAATGTGTATGTGCAACAAAGTGAACAAAAAGAAAGTAAAAAAGCAGAACAGGCTGGGTGCAGTGGCTCACGCCTGTAATCCCAGCACTTTGGGAGGCTGAGGTGGGCAGATCACAAGGTCAGGAGTTCGAGACCAGCCTGGCCAATATGGTGAAACCCTGTCTCTACTAAAAATACAAAAAAACTAGCCGGGTGTGGTGGCGTGCGCCTGTAGTCCCAGCTACTTGGGAGGCTAAGGCAGGAGACTCACTTGAACCCAGGAGGTGGATGTTGCAGTGAGCCGAGATTGTGCCACTGCACTCCAGCCTGGGCAACAGAGGGAGAGTCTGTCTCAAAAAAAAAAAGAAAAAGAAAAAAAAAAAACAGAGAATAAAGTAGTCTGTCCATAAATGGAATATATGTACAAATTAACATCTACATTACTGCAAAGAAAATGAAGTGATTAGTCATTTTCAGAGATGTTATTCTTCTGTAAATTTTATGTGTTTAAATGTATGAGGGATAAAATTAAGCCACTGCTCTACCTAATGGCTTTTCTTTTACCATGGTAAATTCTACTTCAAATATTCACCAAGAGAAACATAATATAATTCAAACCTCATGAATTCCCACCAATCTGGAGATGAGGTTCATGAGCATCATCTTTACTTCAAACCTCTCCTTACAGCACTCAAGCTGCTTTAGTAGTTTTTCTGCAAAATCTGGCAAGGAGAGGATGAAAGAAGTACATTGTGAGTCCATGGTCTGTATGACATTTATGTAACAGGCATACAAAAAGGCAGTAGTTAGATCAGTGAATAGTTTGACAAACAGGTGAATATATCAATATATATAATGGTGCCCAAAGTTAAATCTTAACAATTTCCAAGTTTTTTAGTATCAACATTTAGAGTGACTGTTTGACAGGTGCTCGCTTCACTTAACAGTTCTCCAGAGCCTTGCTTCTTAAAGGGGTAGTCCACAGACCAGCAGCTGCTGGTCCACCTGGGAGGCTTGCTGGAAATGCAGAAGCTCAGGCCCCACCTCCCCAGGTGATCCGTATCTACAGGCAAGTTTGAGAAACACCGATCTACAGCAGGGGTCAGCAAATCTTGCCATACATTAGAGTACTGGGAGCCCCAATGCCCAGCTACACCCCATACCAACTAAATTAGATTCTCTGGGGATAACAGGACCCAAGCATCAGCAGTTTTTATAAATTCGCCAGGTGAGACCAATGTGTGGCCTAGTTTGAGAACTAGTGTTCTCGAACAAGGTTTCCCATATTTTTGGTTTCCACAGACTAGCGTTTTTTTTTTTTTTGTTTGTTTTTTAAAAAAAGGACCAACAAAAGACTGCCAGTTTATTTGGTCAAGTACAATACCCTATTACAATTGTGTTGTTAAAAACATGAATCTCAGAAAGACCTGTTTTTCCATATTTTTCTTGTTCTGTGATAGACTGGGAATCATTGCTTTAGAAGATGATTTTGTAGGTTACAACCAACTAGTAACAACTAAGCATTTATTGACTGTTAAATGCCAGGGATCTTATATTCCCTGAAAACCCCAAAGGCAGGAAATAAAATAGGCAAAGGAAAGGCCAACAAGGATCTTGGGAGTCATAATTATATACCTTGGGGATCATGAATCAAGTGAATGGCTGAAAAGTTAAACACCTCTGGTTTTTTCTTCTTTTTTTGTTTCTGAAAGGGAGAAGAAATACATTTTCAGTCTGAGTTACAGTGATGATGCCCTTAGAACTTAATGCGCTAATAAGGCTGTTATAAGTCCATTAGACTCTTTAAAAAGAAAAAAAACTTTGTTCTAAAAACATTTTCAACTAGAAGAATTAAAGTTGGTTTTTGCCTGTTAAGATTAAATGTGGGGAATGTGTTCCAACCATTAGCACCTATGAGACTTACAGGAATTAGGAAATGCAAACATTAATAATATGGGTTTGGCTCTGTGTCCCCACCCAAATTTCATCTCAAACTGTAATCTCTGCATGTCGAGGGAGGGACCTGGAGGGAGGGACCTGGTGGGAGGTTATTGGATCATAGGGGCAGTTTCCCCCATGCTATTCTCATGATAGTGAGTTCTCACAAGATCTGATGGTTTAAAAGTATTTGGCAGATCCCCTGTAGTGCTCTCTCTCTCTCCTGCCACCATGTAAGACATGCCTTGCTTCCCCTTTGCCTTTCGCCATGATTGTAAGTTTCCTGAGGCCTTCCCCACCATACAGAACTGAGTCAATGAAACCTCTTTCCTTGATAAATTACCCAGCCTCAGGCTGTTCTTTATAGCAGTGTGAAAACGAACTAATAAAATTAATAAACACATAAGGGCAAAATTAATGACTTTCAAAATAATCATTACAAAAATATTGAATGTACTGTATTTATGTACTCTTCTGACAAAACGTGTCTAGAAAAGATACCATAATACAAGCCACCTTGATCAGAATAAGTAAAAAGTGAATTTAATTAAACTAATGTATCCAAGTCACCGATTTTGCTAGAGCTGAATACATTTATTCATCTAAAATATTAGTGCTGAAAAATTCATCACACATTTCTAAGTTTTCTGAAAATGGTACTCTGATTTTAAATTCTTAAAAGCTCTGGCTAAAAACAACATATTCTTCACTCCTATTTCATTTTCCAGATACAAGTCCCACCTTGAGCACTTTCATTGCCTTTTCCAACTTTTTCTTGTTTTTGGAACTTTTCTTCCCTGTAGCATATTGTACTAGCAGGTCTCTTGCTGTTGGTCCATCATCCTAAAGAAGAAATTACTTTGTAAAATTTGTAAACAAGGAAAATCTGCATAGAATGAAAGAGTAAACCTTTCAGTCCCTTCTTGGTTCTTATATTCTTTGCACACAGCTATTAAAAATGAATACTACTTTTAGGCTAGGCGTGGTGGCTCATGCCTGTAATCCCAGCGCTTTGGGAGGCCAAGGTGGGTGGATCACTTGAGGCCAGGAGTTTGAGACCAGCCCAGCCAACATAACAAAACTGTGTCTCTACTAAAAACACAAATACTTAGCTGGGCTTGGTGGCGCACACCTGTAATCCTAACTACTCAGGAGGCTGAGGGAGGAACATCACTTGAGCCCGGAAGCGGGAAGTTACAGTGAGCTGAAATCATGCCAATGCACTCCAGCCTGTCTCATAAAAAACAAAACAAAACAAAACAAAACAAAACAAAAAAAATCAGCGGAAAAAATATGCCTATGTGTGCACAAACAGGTACATACAAAGATTTTCACTGCAGCACTAATTTTTTTTTATTTTTTGAGATGAAGTCTCATTCTGGCACCCAGGTTGGAGTGCAATGGCGTGCTCTCAGTTCACTGCAACCTCCACCTTCCAGGTTAAAGCGATTCTCCTGCCTCAGCCTCCCAAGTAGCTGGGATTACAGGTGCACACCACCATGTCTGGCAAATTTTTGTATTTTTAGTAGAGACAGGTTTCACCATGTTGGCCAGGATGGTCTTGTACTCCTGACCTCAAGTGATCTGCCCACCTCAACCTCCCAAATTGCTGGGATTACAGGTGTGAGCCATTGCACCCAGCTCTCATTTTTCCTTTAAAAACTGTTGTCGGGCAACCCACTCGGGTCCCCTTCCACGCTGCGGAAGCTTTGTTCTTTCGTTCTTCACAATAAACCTTGCTACCACTCACTGTTTAGGTCCGTGCCATCTTTAAGAGTTGTGATACTCACTGTGAAGGTCCGTGGCTCCAAAACAAAAAACAAAGCAAAACAAAACAAAACAAAAACTGTTGTCTTCCTTTACAAATATGTACATAGTTTACTACGGCATATGTATTCCCACTGCCCTATTCTGAAATAAGTATCATTTGCTTTTAGAGAGTTTCTCTCTTTTTGTTATTTAGGTTGCCATTTACAGTAAAAATGTATACACTGTTTAAAAGATGTTATCACATATTTCAGTACTTTGGTTACCAAAATACTAAAATGGGGAAGAATAATTTTTTTTTTTAGAAATTATTATTTTAATATTTCATGCCATCATGAATCTTGATTTTTTCTTCCTCAAAAATATGGTGGTGACAATTTTCAACCTAAATTTACATAGTGAGATATAGGTATAACTTTAGAACTAAGATCAAGGTCAAATAAATCTGTTTTATTAATTGTTTAACCAATCTTACTGAATACAAGTGACAAATTCCAAGTAGAGTAAAATAGCATGGCAGAATTAAATAGAAGGGCAAAGGTGTCATCTAAGTTCCTTTCTAACTTCAGCAGTCATAGACATTACAATGTGCACTCAGAGCCATAATGAAAGGTAAGATTCAGAAGCAGCTATGATTAAACTAACCTCAGATTCAGAGTCACTGTCCTGTTTTTCTTCTTCATCTTTCCCAAGAAAGAATGTCAAAGCGGCAACTAATATCTAAAGACCAATGAGAAAAAAGTCAGCTACTTGATTCAGCTTAAAACAAAGAATAAATCCTTTTGACCATGCTTTATACACATGCATGAACTAAGATCTGAAGAACAAATTCAAAGAGTGGTGGGATTTTTGCTCATTTTTTCTTAATTACAATTGTTTTTATGTTATTTCTCTAATAAATAGTCAATTTAAAAAACCAGATAAACACTGCTAGGCTGTACATAGTCATCCTTCAAGACTGTCAAGAATTTCTACATCCCCTATAAGAAAAGTGACATTATAGCCCTTCTAACAGACAAAAGTCAAACATTGACCTTAAATTTCTTTTAGCAGTGCCTAAGCCCAATAGAAATCAAGAATCACAAGGGAAAACATTAAAAAACCACTGAGGCTATCATTTATTACATAGCAATTTTAAAACTCATAATTCTATTGACTCTTAAAGTTCAGATGACCCAGGAAAGCAGTATAGGAACCAAGAAAGCATCACTTAACATAAACTGCACGTCTGCACATCACTGCACGCCTGGTGTGCAGGCATGCAGTTTATGCTGAGTGATGCTTTCTTCTAACTGCGCAGAAAGCAGACTACCCACAGACAGAGCTTACACACAGCCCTATGGGCGCTCACCTTGGTGACCTTAGAGAAACATGCAGTTGTGATAACATTGACAGTTTTGGCATCATTCCTGGGGGAAGACAATGAATGCTTTGAAGTAAATTTTCATTCTACTGTATTTCATAGCACAGAAAATGGCACAAAATGAACAATATAACAAATGTCTGTGACATACCAGAATTCCCAAATTGTCATATTTCAAAAAGATATGGGTTGCTAAATTAGTCAATCACAAGTAAAACATTTCATTAGATTTTAGCCCAGACTTATGACAAAATTTGCAGCCATTAACATGGAGTATTTAAAGAATTTTTAATGATGTAGGAAGCTAGTCAAGAGAAAAAAAAAAAAACAACTGAGAAGGTCTGGGACAGTGGCTTGTGCCTGTAATCCCGGCACTTTGGAGGGCCAAGGCAGGCGAATCACTGGAGGCCAAGGAAGAGTTCAGGTCCAACCTGATCAACATAGTGAAACCCCATCTCTACTAAAAATACAAAAAAATTAGCCGGGCATGGTGGTGCGTGCCTGTAATTCCAGCTACTTGGGAGGCTGAGGCAAGAGAACTGCTTCAACCCAGGAGGCAGAGGTTGCAGTGAGCCAAGATCACACCATTGTACTCCAACCTGGGCAACAGAGCAAGACTTTGTCTCAAAAAAAGAAACAAAAAACAATAATAATCGAGAATTTAAAAACTATAATATATAGGCTGGGTGCAGTGGCTCACGCCTGTAATCCCAGGGCTTTGGGAGGCCAAGGCAGGTGGATCACGAGGTCAGGAGATCGAGACCATCCTGGCCAACATGGTGAAACCCTGTCTCTACTAAAATACAAAAAAAATTAGCCAAGCGTGGTGGTGCGTGCCTGTAGCCCCAGCTACTCAGGAGGCTGAGGCAGGGAAATCGCTTGAACCCAGGATGCAAAGGTTACAGTGAGCCCAGATCATGCCACTGCACTCCAGCCTGGTGACACAGCAAGAGTTTCTCAAAATACATAAATAAATAAATAAATAAATAAATAAATAATTTAATTTAAAAATAAAAAATAAATGAATAAAAACTATAATATAGAAAAATTTCAACCATATTTAAAAATTCACATTGAACAAAAGACTGGGTGGAAATACCATAAATACTAACAGTAATTGATTAAAACCACTTTTTAAATTTCTCCAAATTTTATGCTGTAATGAATATTACTTTTATAGTAAAATAAGTCAATAAGAAAAGCAAAAGAAATGAGTTGGGGACACTGTATCAACAAACTGAAGTATATAAGGCATGATATTTTATATAAATAGGATGAACTGACTTGAAAATCTTCAGAGTGGCAGAAGAGAGAGCACAGATTTTGGAGTCAGTTAGATCTGGGTTTGAATTTCAGCTCTGCCTCTTAACAGCTAAACTTTTACTAACTCTAAGAACTTCCATGTCATTACCTATAAAATGGCGATAATTCCACATAAGCCACATCTTCTGTTCTCAAGCTGTTCTAAGTGAGGTCCTGTCAAAGTGCCCAACCTCAGTAGATGCTCAAGAAATGATAACCAATGTTATTAGTCATTTGAATTGCCTCTATCTTTACTTCCAACTTCAATCCATGACAGAGGTATATTAAAGAGCTCAAACTCAAGAAAAGTATTTGTATATGTGCTCTGTATTACTTACAAATGAAAAAAGAGTCTACTTCTCATAAGACAAATATCTATACACTACCAGATGTTCCTTCTGTAGAGTTCAATCATTACATCTAAAGACATCTTGGCTGCGGTTGCATTGCTATCTCTTAACATGGTGTACATGAAATTTTGCAATACCTGAAGAAAAGGAGGAGAAAGAAGACTTAATACACTGATGGTACAATGTTGCAAAAATGGGAAACAGAAGAGTACTTACTACATTCACTTTATTGTTCTTGTGTTTTGCGTTTATATTCTTGATATCAGTCACAATATGTGTGTATAAAGTCTGAGGAAAAGAAACAAAAACATATACATTAAACCTAACCAACATTTTTAACCTTGCCATATTTGGAGAACAGTATGAAAATACAGGATGACTTAATTTTACCTATTTTTCATTATATCACAAAAGAAACCCAAACCAAGCAAACAAACAAAAAAAGCAACTACAAAGCAAAGCAAAGTTGTCCTCAAGAGGTTAAACACGGAGTTTCATGTAATACAGCACAATTCTCCTAGGTATATATCCAAGAAAATGAAAACATCAGTGTTCATACAAACGTTCATAGCAGCCTTATTCATAGTGGCCAAAAAGTGAAATAACTTAAGTTTCCATTGACTGATGAATGGATAAACAAAATGTGTTATATCTACACAATGGAATATTATTTGGCAACGAAAAGGAATAAAGTACTGATATGCGCTACAATGTGAATGAATCTTGAAATTCAATATGAATGAATCTTGAAATTCAATATGAATGAATCTTGAAAACATTATGCTAAGTGAGAGAATCTAGTCACTAAAGACCACATATTGTATGACTCCACTTATATAAAATTTCCAAAGCACACAAATCTATAGTGACCCAAAGTAAACTGGTGATTACCTAGAGCTAAAAGGGATGAGGAACAGGATTAACTGTTACTTGGAATAGAGTTTCTTTTGGGGGTGACAAATGTTCAAAAATTGATTGTGGTGATGGTTGTACCACTCTGTCAATACACTAAAAAACACTGAATTGTATACTTTAAGTGGATGAATTTTACGTAAATTATATCTCAATAAAAGTGTTATTTAAAAAAATGCTCCAATTTACCAAGCACCTAACTGCATGCAGGAAAATACTGCGAATGCACATATCACTGGTGCCCACACCATGCTTCCATGGATCACTTTCATTCCACAAATTAGACTGTGGGCGGCAAGCCACCCTGGTGCCGAGGTAAGAGACCGAGGGCACCAGCTGTTCCAGTATAATGAGGAAAATATATACAATAAGAACAGTTGTACTAGAAATAGCTTATAGATATGATTACTTATGAATAATATTAATGATTAATTTGTAGCACTACTCTTTATTCCAGTATTTTTTATAATAATCTTTGCTCTACAATTATAACCTAGGAAAAACCAGGCCATACAGAGATAGGAGCTGAAGGGACACAGTGAGAAGTGACCAGAAGACAAGTGTGAGCCTTCTGTTATGCCTGGACAGGGCCACTAGAGGGCTCCTTGGTCTAGCGGTAACGCCAGCGTCTGGGAAGATGTCTGTTACCTAGCGGATCTTGGTCTCGCAGTAGCGTCAGTGCCTAGAAAAGGCACACATTACTTAGCAGACTGGGAAAGGGAGTCTCCCTTTCCCTGGGAGAGTTAGAGACGACTGGTCCGCCACCTCTTGTAGAGGGCCTGATATCAGTCAGGCCCGCCTGCAGTCATCCGGAGGCCTAACTGTCCCCCTGTGATGCTGTGCTTTAGCGTGACGCTCCTGATCCACTTTCATGTTCCACCCTGTACACCTGGCTCCGCCTTTTAGATAGCAGTAGCAGAATTAGTGAAAGTACTAAAAGTCTTTGAAATGCAGAAGTAATGGCGTAAGCTGTCTCCCTGTCCAGTGGAAATATGACTCATGTGACCTTACCTATCATTGGAGATGGCTCACACTCCTTACCCTGCCCCCTTGCCTTGTATCCAATAAACATCAGCACAGCCTGGCGTCGAGGGCCACTACCGGTCTCTATGTCTTGGTGGTAGTGGTCCCCCAGGCCCAGCTGTCTTTTCTTCTATCTCTTTGTCTTGTGTCTTTATTTCTACAATCTCTTGTCTCCGCACATGAGAAGAAAAACCCACAGACCCTGTAGGCCTGGCCCCTACATTAGACCAAGAAGTACGACTGCTAAAATCAAACAGTGGTAGTCTCTTAATACTTTGAAAAAAATTTTAAATTAATTAATGTAAACTTAAGTTTTTCTTTCCTTTTTTTCTTTAAATACAGAGTCTTTCTGTGTTGCCCAGGCTGGTCTCAAACTCCTGGCCTCAAGTGATTCTCCCACCTCAGCCTCCCAAAATGCTGGTATTATAGATGTGAGCCAGTGTCCAGCCAAGTTTTTCCGTCTTAAATTTCTTTCATAAATCTTCAGCTTCTAGTGTTATATAACCAAATGCAAATTTGTGGGAACATGTTAATAACAACAAAAAAGTTTTTTGTGGGGGAGTGGGCCAGTTATAGCTGTGAGTACCAATGTCCTGATTTGGCCAGCCAGTATGGTGCAGTAGTAAAAGGCCTGGGTTCTGGAACCAGAGCCTGGGCTTATATCCAATCCCACCACTAAGAAGCAGTGTGAGACTGGGCAAGTTACTCTCTCTCTCTCTCTAACCTCAGCCTTTTCATCTGCAAAGTAAGAATAATAATAATGAGGATCCCTCTCTCATAGGGCTTTGTGAGTAAATGAGTAAATACACAAAAGCTCTGAGAACGGTGCCTGGCACAAAGTATGCACTCAATAAATACTGGCTATTAACACCATACTGCATGTACACATGGTTGCTTTTTTTTTCTGTTAAAGTAATTGTAATTCTTAACTGTATCCAACAATGTAAAGCATCGATAATTCAAGGGACAACAAAATTTTATGTTGCCTCAAGGAAGATTCAGGGAAATTTTTTTTTGCTCTTTACCTTTCGCAGAAGCTTATCATGGCAACGTAGAAGTTCAAAGAAGAGTTCTAGCAGGCTTGATGGATTGATGAGATTCTTATTTCTCAGCAAGATCAAAGCTTTGCAAAATGTCTCGGGAAGAAAAAAAAAATACCGTAAGACAATGGTAAAGTTAACAAGGTGAAAAAATAGAGCATATATGTCCCAAGACCTTAATGTCTTTTACTAACTAGATACTACTGTAGGATTCAGAACAGTCTCTGCCTTCATGGAGCTTACACTGGGGATAGAGCAGAACGGAGGACAGACAAGTCAAGTAAGCACATAAAAAGTGGGATCTAAGAAAATAAGTGTCATGCAGGAAGTAAACAGGTTTACGTAATTGATAAATAGTGACTGAGGGAGGGCCACAGGGAGGTCAAGTAAGATCTCTCTGTCGCGTCACCATATGGCAAAACCCTGAATCCATGAAGACAGGTGGGATAACAACATAATACACTAAATTGGAATAATCAATGCGAGTTTGTGACCTTATGAGGCATTCTTTTGACGTATCATCAGCACTAAGAATGGCCCAACAGCAGTTGTTGCACTTCTCCCCCACGCCTTTTTTTTTTTTTTGGAGATGGGTCTCGCTATATCGCCTAGGCTAGTCTTGAACTTTTGAGCTCAAGCGATCCTGCTTCAGCCTCCTCTTTAGCCAGGACTGTAGGTACTCAGCTACTATTATTATTTTTTCTATTGTTAAGAGATAGAGTCTCATTATGTTGCCTAGGCTGGTTTCAAACTCCTGGAAACTCCTCAAATGATGCTCCTACTTCAGCCCCCTAAGTAGCTGAAATTACAGGCATGAGCTGAAGTGCCCAGCAGCAGTAGCACTCTTGCTTAACACTAATTCTTACATGTAGCCCTATCATCCAAATTTTGGCCTCGAATGTTCTCCTTCATTAGACGAAATACAATCCTTGAAGAACAGCTGATTCCAAGACTTGGGGCAGGAAAAATGGTAAGAATGAATTTGGAACTATTTCTGCCAGAATTCAAAGATGCTTTCAAAAACAGGGGCAAGGCTGGGCATAGTGGCCCACGCCCATAATCTCAGCACTTTGGGAGGCTGAGGTGGGAGAATCACTTGAGGCCAGGAGTTCAAGACCAACCTGGGCAATGTAGTGAGACCTTGTCTCTACAAAGAGCGTGTGGTGGCACACACCTTGTGGTCCTAGCTACTTGGGATGCTGAGGTGGGAGGACTGCTTGAGCCCAGAAGCTTGAGGCTGCAGTGAGCTAAGATTGTACCAGCCGGGCAGCTGAGTGAGAGACCCTGTCTAAAAAATAAAATAAAATAAAAATAAAAAAATAAAATAAAATTTAAAAATCAGGGAAATTGCTAAAAGGACTAAGAAGCTCCCCCCGGCCAGGTGGTGACAATCTGAACATAAAGTAATTAAAATAATAATGCTCAAAAAAAGTTGTTTTTTTTTTTGTTTTTTTTTTTTTT
>NW_012108141.1:2005701-2013783 GCF_000951045.1 Mandrillus leucophaeus
CGCCCGGCTAGTTTTTTGTATTCTTTTAGTAGAGACGGGGTTTCACCGTGTTAGCCAGGATGGTCTCGATCTCCTGACCTCGTGATCCGCCCGTCTCTGCCTCCCAAAGTGCTGGGATTACAGGCTTGAGCCACCGCGCCCGGCTCAAAAAAAGTTTTAAAGTACATAAAAGGTAGTTACAATGTCAAAGGAATACATATAACTTGATTTTTGTTGATTTAAGTAGGTAAGAATTACCACATATGGCTATTTCATTTCTTCCAAAAAAACCCCACAATGTTTCTGTCTGTGTAAGCAGGACAGAGTGAACAAAAACTTGGGAACGACTCAAAAAGTCTTGGAAAAATAGCAAATACACCAGGTAGAAAGAAAGCACAGTGGTTGACAAGAATTGGTGGTTATCCCAATAACCAATTAAAAATAGCTTCTTCCAGTGTGTTCAACGCTTCCTCTAAAGAGCAATGCTAACTATACAGACTCAATCCTTTATCTCCAGCAAAGGAATCCATTATTTTTTAAAAACCTACTAATCATCATAAAGCACTATAAAGAAATATACACACACATTTTTTTCCATTTTTAAAAAAATTTAGAGGCGAGGTCTTGTTATGTTGCCTAGGCTGCAGTGTAGTGGCTATTCACAGGCACGCTCATATCACACCTCAGGCTCAAACTCCTGACCTCAAGCAATCCTCCTGCCTCAGCCTCCTGAGAAGCCGGGACTGCAGGTATACCTGGCACATTTATTAATTTAATAATCCCCACAGACCAGTTTGGTGGGGTACCGCCAGGAAAATAAAACTTAAATCCTAATTACATGGAAAGCCATTAAGTCTCTATACCCAAAATATCAAATCTCTATGAGCTACAAGGACTTCAAGAGTAACGTGACATCGGTAAAAGCCTTTAGACTAGGGGTTCAAGTTTGGAGTCCCTTGGGCTGTGCTGCCAGGTCCCATGTACCACCTGAGTGTCAATCAGTTGACAATCCAGAATCTGCAACCTTGGCTTGTATGAGATGGTATTCTTTTTCTTTTTGGCCTAATCAAATTACTAAAATCCTAAAGTAGTACAAAAATGATAGAAATATAAAAAACCTGAGAAAATCTAATGGAAAACAAAGATTAATCTAAAGACTTGGCATTTCTACAAGTTTTGCTACAGGATATTAGCAAGTTTTCTGATCGTATTTGTGTACTTATCTGCTGTAAAGAGGTTTGAAAAGCAGACATATTAAATTTGGAAATGTCTTAGGTTGGGTTCCCTAGAATCAGAGACTGATTTATTACAAGTGATTTGTTGGGAGTATGATCTCAGAAAGGAAGTGAAGGAAGGAGGATAGTGCAGAGACAAGCAAAGCAAAGCAAGGATATGTCCTTGACTGGAGACTAGCTTTAGTCCCATCACAGGAAAGCACTGGAGCACAACCTGCAATGGAGTCAGAGCCACCCTGAGGTAATGGGCTGGGCTTTTGTACCACATGATAATGGGCTGTGGGCTACTGGGGTAGGAGGACACCTCCCAGGCACTAGGACTCCGATTTAGCTGAGGACAATGTTTCAGAGAAAGGGCAGCTGAGGGCCACCAGTAGCTGATATTCACAACAAGTAGGGCAAATGGGTACACGGGCCTGGTAAAGGGAATGTCAGCCAGGACTCAACCTCAACCACTAAAGGGACAATGATGAAATGCTCAAACTGACTGTCTAATGGATAAGTTTACTAATTTAAGCATTATAAAAATGACAAGTTGTAATTAGGATTCTTCATGCATATGAGATGTGAATGACTAGAAGAAATCATCTACTCAAAAGGTTAAAGAGCATCCTGCAGGGTTAGTGTGCTAGAAGAATAGAAAGATCACAGTGTAGCTGAAAACAACAGGAGATCAGAAACACAGGCAGGAAGCAGATGATGCAGGCACCTTTGAGCCAGGTTATTAAGTTTCTGTTCTACCCTAAGTATAAATGAGAAACCATAGAAGGATTTTTAGGAAAGGATATAATAATTTACATTTTCCAAAGAAAATTAGCAGAGAGGCTGTTCTCATTTAAATATATATGAACGCAGCACACATGAACACAGCACAATTTATTCATCCAACTACTGGTCCTACCATTCGAAGATCTGGATCCAATACGGTATGATTGCAGGAGAGAAGATCTTTCACCTCTTGAGGAAAATTACTTAGATACTCTGGGTAGCAGTGACTAATCTGTAACAAAGCAAAGGCTCTTCTGAAGTTTCTCTCTTTCTCTCCTATAATTCAGATGCACACATTTAGGATGTTCTGCAAAAGGAGAGTAAAAGGCTATGTTTCATAGAAGTAGATGGTTTCAAACAACCTTCTTTTCCTTCTACGTGTTAATTTCTCCAACACTTATTATAGTTTCTCTAGTCTTAGTAATATTTATGACATGATTTAGTACCTGCTTTTATGAAGAATTTGAAGAAAAAAAAAACAGTCTTAAAGTTTTGTCCTGGTTAGTTCTGCAAAAAGATTTAGTGACATTCTCTAACTCATGGTAGGGAGAAAATAAAATTTACAAAAAAGGAAAGTTAGAAACGTATTTTAATTAAGTTCCCATTCCAGAGTGGAATAAGGTTGAGTATTAGTGAAAAAAATATTTGGCAAACTGTGTGTAACACCGGTCTTTATTTAAGAAATTGTATTCTTACCTGTGCCATAAACATCACCAGCTCTGCTAGTTCTTTGCTGGGTTTATTTGGTTGCAATTTGAAAATCTCCACATTGGATTTGTAGTGATTATACTGCTGTAGAAACTGTAGAAAAATAAAATTTAAGTTTGTCACATTCTACTACATGACTTTCTCAGTGCAGAAATTCTTAGCAGAAACTGTTGACAATCACATGGAGAAAAACATATTACAAAAGTATATAAAAACACTCCTTTTGCCTTATCTGCATTCTTCAAAGTGCACTTTTTAAAGACCTGAGCACATCACAGATAATCTAAAGACCCTTTCCTTAGAATTATCATTACAAGTTTAGGCAGCACGGTGTAAGAACAGAGAAACATAAATCCCAAAATTCAGACTGTAGCCCTGTTCTGTCAATTACTATCTAAATGGTCCCTACTGCTGGGTGTAGTGGCTCACACCTGTAATCCTAGCACTTTGGGAGGCCAAAGTGGGTGGATCACTTGAGCCCAGGAGATCGAGACCAAACTGGGTAACACAGGGAGGCCCTGTCTCTACAAAAAATACAAAAATTAGCAGGGTGTAGTGGTGTGCATCTGTAATCCCAGCTACTCAACAGGCTGAAATGGGATAATCACTTGAGCCCAGGGAGGTTGAGACTGCAGTGAGCTATGATCATGCCACTGAGCTCCAGCCTAGGCAACAGAGAGACATCCTGTCTCACAAAATAAAAATAAAAATAAATGACCCCTACTACCATGTCCATGTATGCAGAGCACTCAAATCAGCAGAAAAATAACAGGTCAGAAATATAAATTACATCTCAAGTACATGAAGCTCTCCAGTCAAAATCCTCTCCAACCCCTTTTTGAAAATTATACTTTTAAGTTCTGGGATACATGTGCAGAACACGCAGGTTTGTTACGTAGGTATACATGTGCCATGGTGGTTTGCTGCACCCATCAACCTGCCATCTACATTAGGTATTTCTCCTAATGCTATCCCTCCCTAATGCTAACATAAACAGGGCCCGACCCTGACAGGCCCCAATGTGTGATGTTCCCCTCCCTGTGCCCATGCATCCTCACTGTTCAACTCCCACTTATGAGTGAGAGCATGCAGTGTTTGGTTTTCTGTCCTTGTGATATTTTGCTGAGAATGATGGTTTCCAACTTCATCTACGTCCCTGCAAAGGACATGAACTCATCCTTTTTTATGGCTGCATAGTATTCCATGGTGTATATGTGCCACATTTTCTTTATCTAGTCTATCACTGATGGGCATTTGGGTTGGTTCCAAGTCTTTGTTATTGTGAATAGTGCCGCAATAAACATACATGTGCATGTGTCTTTATAGTAGAATGATTTATAATCCTTTGGGTATATACCCAGTAATGGGATTGCTGGGTCAAATGGGATTGCTGGGTCAAATGGTATTTCTGGTTCTAGATCCTTGAGGAATCGCCACACTGTCTTCCACAATGGTTAAACTAATTTACACTCTCACCAACAGTGTAAAAGCATTCCTATTTCTCCATATCCTCTTTAGCATCTGCTGTTTCCTGACGTTTTAATGATTGTCATTCTAACTGGCATGAGATGGTATCTCATCGTGGTTTTGATTTGCATTTCTCTAACGACCAGTGCTGATGAGCTTTTCTTCATGTGTTTGTTGGCCGCATAAATGTCTTCTTTTGAGAAAGGTCTGTTCAGATCCTTTGCCCACTTTTTGATGGGGTTGTTTGTTTTTTTCTTGTAAATTTGTTTAAGTTCCTTGCAGATTCTGGATATTAGCCCTTTGTCAGATGGACAGATTGCAAAAATTTTCTCCCATTCTATAGGCTGCTTATTCACTCTGATGATAGTTTCTTTTGCTTGCAGAAGCTCTTTAGCTTAATTAGATCCCATTTGTCAATTTTGACTTCTGTTGCCATTGTTTTTGGTGTTTTAGTCATGAAGTCTTGCCCGTGTCTATGTCCTGAATGGTACTACCTAGGTTTTCTTCTAGGGTTTTTATGGTTTTAGGTCTTACATTTAAGTCTTTAATCCATCTTGATTTAATTTTTGTATAAGGTGTAAGGAAGGGGTTCATTTTCAGCTTTCTGCAAATGGCTAGCCAGTTTTCCCAACACGTTTTATTAAATAGGGAATCTTTTCCCCATTGCTTGTTTTTGTCAGGTCTGTCAAAGATCAGATGGTTGTAGATGTGTGGCGTTATTTCTGAAGCCTCTGTTCTGTTCTATTGATCCATATATCTGTTTTGGTACCTTTAAAAAAAACAAAAAAACAAAAACAAAAACGAGGTCTCTGTCACCCAAGCTGGAGTGCAGTGGCACAATCATAGCTCACTGCCACCTCAAACTTCTGGGCTCAAGAGGTCCTCCTGCCTCAGCCTCCTAAGTAGCTGGGACCACAGACGTTCACCACCATGCCCGGCTGATTTTTCATTTTTATTTTTTGTAGAGATGGGGTCTCTTTATGTTGCCCAGGCTGGACTCAAAACTCCTGGCCTCAAGTGATCCTCTCACCTCAGCCTCCCAAAGTGCTGGGATTACAGGTGTGAGGCATAGCACCTGGCTCCCCTTTTAAGTATCAAGTAAAACTTTATGCTAGAGTTCTAGACAGGATGTGTTAACAGCCAATAGCAGTAGACGCATGGAAATAATAATAGCTTCCACTTATTCAGCATTTGTTATGTGCTAAGCTCCTCATGTATATCAACTCATTTACTTATGTTTAGTTGTACCAGCCACGTGATAATCAAATGTTGGAATTCACCAGGCCTCAGTTCCACAGTTCCATGCCTTACAGCTAACTACTCTCCACCCATACATAGTCCATGTCTTTAAACTATGTGACACACACACACTCTTTCTCATCATCCCTACCTGGCCCAGTGAACTCCCAATTCACATATCCAGTCACCCGTCTGACATCTCTGTTTAGGTGTCTAAACAGACATCATAAACTTAGCATGGTCAAAAAATATAACTTGATTTCCCCAACAAAACTGCCAGGCCTCTAGCTTTTGCTAAGAACAGAAGTCAAGTCCCTACATGCTTCAGACAGAACCACTTCTCTCTTGACCCCACACCTCCACTGAATAGGAGTGAGGAGAGGGCTGCAGAACTCCTCATGCTCCTGACAAAATCCTCACCCCAGTTCTTCCCCTACCCCACCCATAGCCCAGCTAACACTATTTACCCACCTTGAGATGATCAGGACTAATCTCATTACACCCGTTATGTGCATCAGTCACCACAAGAGCCCAGTATTCCCTGGCCATCCCTCATCCCCCTCACTCTAATCCTCATACCACTAGAATCCTGAAACTCTTGGGGTGGGGCCAAGGCATCTGAATCTCTTTTAAACAGCCCAGTCATTCGGATGCTCTATGGGAACAGTGGTTTTCTCCTGACACACTGCTATATCGTTTCTTTCTCCCAGCATGGATGAGTCAGTAGGCATCCTTGTTTATCAGTGCTACTTCCAGAGCACTCATATCCCTCCAGATTAACATCCTTTCTCCTCCTTAACTGTACTCACCCCCAGCTTTGAATCTTATGCCACAAGACCCACTATTTCTCCCTGTAGTCATCTAAAGACTAGGGCTATCCTCACATTCCTTGAACATTTCAGCTCTTTGCTCACTGTCTTCTCACTCTATCACAATTCCTGTTACAATACTTGGTGATTTCGTAACCACATGGAGGATCTTTCCAATACCCTGGTCCCTCATTACCCTGACTTCTCCTCCTCTAATCATCTTGAACTTACTGTATCTTAGCACTCACTTCCATGGTCACACCCTAATTGTTGTCATTACCAATAACTATATTACAACTCCATAATCTCAACCAGAGGTATATTCCTCTCCAACCACATCTCCTATTTTCCAAACTCCAATGATCCTTCAATCTCATCAGAATCCATAGTCCACTAAGCCTACCACCTTTCCACTGCACCTAACTAACCCCCGCCCCAACTTCCCTTCTCATCCAGCTTCAATTCCATGATCAATCATTACAATCACCTTCATGCATATACTTCAACTCACTTGCCCACTTCTCTCGTCATTATACCCATTTGGTAAAATGCCCACCCTGTGCTTTCCCTCTCTACAGCTACGCTCCCAGAGCTGAACATGGTTGGAGAAAATCGGCTAATTGGTGTCATTTCATTTTTTTCATTTTAGTTTTTTTTTTTTTAGAGCCAAGGTCTTGCTCTGTTGCCCAGGTTTCTGTGAAGCGGTGCTATCATGGCTCAATGCAGCATCAAACTCCTGGGTTTAATCAATCCAACTGCCCTAGCCTCCCGATTAGCTGGGCCTATAGGCATAAATTTGTAACTACAAACCTCAAATAAGCCCTGCATGTACTCCAGCAATCTGATTACATTTCTCCAGTCCCTTCACTTTCCCACTTTTCTGGACAACCATTTCGTACTTTGCATTCTGTCCTCAAACCTCACTTTTTCCCTGTCCTCATTCTCAGCAGATGATCTTATCTCCAATTTCACTAGGAGTATAAGCAATCTGAGAATAATTTCCATTCAACCACCTATCTTCTCCTGTGCCCATATACTTTACCTTCTCTCCTATGACAAAAGCTATCAGGCCACCATCTAAGGCTAGTCCCTCCAGTTATGCATTAGATTCTAAACCCTGTAATGTCACTCAATCAAGGTCTTTGCTTCACTAGTTCCCACTTCCCATTTCCTGCCTCAATAGGTTCTGTCCCATCAGTATATAGATATGCTGTTCTTTCTGCCATCTTAAAAACAAACAAACAAACAAAACAAAACAAAAAAAACCTTTCTTGGTTGGGCATGGTGGCTCATGCCTATAATCCCAGCACTTTCGGAGGCTGAGGCAGAAAGACTGCATGGTTTCAGCTTGGAGACCAGCCTGGGCAACATAGCAAGATCTCATCTCTACAAAAAAATCAGCTGGGAATGGTGGTTGCACACTTGTGGTCCCAGCTACCCAGGAGGCTGAGGTGGGAGGATTGCTTGAGCCCAGGAGGTTGAAGCTGCAGTGAGCCATGATCACACACACCACTGAACTCTGGCCTGGGCAACTAAGCAAGACTCTGTCTTGGAAAAAAAAAAAAATCCTTTCTTGATTCCACTTTACTCTGTACCTTCTACTCCATTTCTCTCTTCAGAAAAAGTCCTTTAAAGAGTTGTCCATATATCCATATATGTTGGCTAATTGCCCTCCTTAATCCCAGCACTTTGGGAGGCAGAGACGGGTGAATCACGAGGTCAGGAGATCGAGACCATCCTGGCTAACACGGTGAAACCCTGTCTCTACTAAAAAATACCAAAAAAAAACTAGCCGGGCAAGGTGGCAGGCGCCTGTAGTCCCAGCTACTCGGGAGGCTGAGGCAGGAGAATGGCGTAAACCCGGGAGGCGGAGCTTG
>NW_012108141.1:2013833-2022290 GCF_000951045.1 Mandrillus leucophaeus
CAGGAGAATGGCGTAAACCCGGGAGGCGGAGCTTGCAGTGAGCTGAGATCCGGCCACTGCACTCCAGCCTGGACGACAGAGCCAGACTCAGTCTCGGGGAAAAAAAAAAAAAAAAAAAAAAATCCTTTAAATTGAGATATAATTCATATACCATAAAATTTACCCTTTGAAAGTGTACAATTCAGTTCTTCAGTATATTCGCCAAGTTGTACAATCGTAAGTTTTTCATCACCACCAAAAGAAATCCATTAGCAGTTATTTCCTATACCCCTTATCCTCAACTCTGGCAACCACTAATCTACTTTCTGTCCGTATAGATGCACCTATTCTGGACATATTCTATTCATATACATAGAATCATACTCCAATTGCTTTTAAACCTTCTGTAATCAGATTTTTGCACCCATTCCTCTTCCCAAACTGCTCATATCAGGGTAGCCAATGACATCCATGTCACTAATTTTTTGTTTTGTTTTTTCAAGATGGAGTTTCACTCTTGTTGCCTAGGCTAGGGTGCAGTGGCACGATCTCGGCTCACTGCAACCTCCGCCTCCCGGGTTCAAGCAATTCTCCTGCCTCAGCCTCTGCAGTAGCTGGGATCACAGGTGCCCGCCACCATACCCAGCTAATTTTTATATTTTTAGTAGAGATGAGGTTTCACCATGTTGGTCAGGCCGGTCTTGAACTCCCGACCTCAGGTGATTCACCCACCTCGGACTCCCAAAGTGCTGAGACTACAGGTGTGAGCCATGGTGCCCGGTCCCATGTTGCTAAATTTAATGGTGGTCAACTTTCGGTATTCATCTTATTTGACTCATCAGCATCTGACATGCTTGGGCTCTCCCTCCCTTGGGAACATCCATACTCGGCTTCCAGAACACCTCCTGGTTTTCCTCCTAACTTCACTGGCTGCTTTCTCAGTCCCTTTTTCCAGTTACGTAGAAACTCACTGGCCTCTAAATGTTGGGAATCCCCAGGGCTTTCTCTATCTATCCAATCCAGGATCTAATCACCCTTCTTACTACCTCCTGTTACCACCATCCTGGCACCACTCAACCCAGCATCATCTCTTGCTGTGGATAATTCCAATAGCTTACTATGCGGTGGCTCTGCTTCTCTCTTTGCCCTCCTACATACCGTCTATCCTCAAGTCAGAGTGATCTTGTTCTCATATAAGGTGGTTCATGTATTCTTCTGCTCAAAACCCCGTAAAGGCTTCCATCTCATTGGGAGGTAGAATCCCAAGTTCACCCCCTTTCCTCATTCCCCATTTGGAGCCACACTGGCCTTTATGTTCCTGAAACCTACCAGGCACAACTGCCCCAGGGTCTTTATATCTTCTGTTCCTTCTGCCTAGATCATTCTTCCTAAACATATGCACAGCTCTCCCTCATGCCCTTCAGGTGTTCACTCAAAGATTACCATCTCAAGACCTTCCCTAACTATCCAATTTAAAACTGCAATAAACATCTCACCCCCAACATACATCAGTACTTTCCTATTGTCTTTTTTTCACAGCACTTTTCATTATTTAACATACTATATTATTTGTTATTGTTTATCACCCCCTACTTGAATGTCATTTAATGAGCATATAATTTTTATCGATACAGCTCAATATTATGTAGTCCCAGGGCCCAGCATTGTGCCTTGCATATAGCAGGTAATTAACAGCATTTGTCAAATGAATGAACTTCAGTAAATGGCACTATCATCTACCCAGACACAAATAAAAAACTTGGGTGATCCTTCATTCCATCTTTTTTCCTTTTCCCCCACATCCACTCCACCAGAAGGCTCTATTAGCCCTACCTCCATGTAGAACAGCACCAATCTTTGTCCATAATTCCAGTGACACCACAATCCCTTGCCTGGTTATTCTGAGATCCATTATATTAGTTACCCTGCTTCCAGTGTTGCTCCTCTACAAGCCATTCCACATTACTTCCAGAGTAAACTCTTTAAAAAATATAAATATAAGTCCGATCATGTCACTCTCCTGCTTAAAACTCTTCAATCACTCCCCAAGGCACTCAGAGTGAAATCTAAACTCGTTAATGGGGCCTAGGAGGCTCTGGATAATCTGATCCCTGCCTGCATTTCCTACATGATCTTCCACTGCTCTCTTCTATGCTGACTACACTTTAGCTACACTGGTTTCCTCTCTGCTTTTTTTCCACCAGTAGCTTCTGCACTTTCTATTCCCTGTACCTAGAATGCTCTTGACCTGCCTGGCTCAATATCATCCCTGCACAGCCACCTTCCCTGTTTACGGGGTCTAAACCAGCAGCCTCCAGTTCTAACCTATACCCATCCAGTTTTACTTTCTTCATAGTCTCTACCATAGTAAGTCTACCCTCACTTGAATGTAAGTCCAAGAGAAGAATGCTTTCTTACCTGTCTTATTCATTACTGTACCCCAATGCCTACCTAGAATAACAACACACAGCAGGTATTATATATGTGATTTTGGATATATACTTAAGTGAATTAAAGAAGCAGTTATTATCCCCTTCTTACATATTAAAATACCCATGTAGGCTCAGCGATTAACCCGCTTCGGTTACACAACTGGTTAACAACAGAGTCAGGAGGACGAGTTATCTAACGGAATTATATGGACTCTCAACTTATCACTTTCCTTGCGAATGGCTATACAATGCTTTAAGCATCTCAAAGTCTTGCCTATGTTACTTAACTTCTTGTACTTGTTTCCTACTCTTTATTTCCACTATCTTGATCCTTGGAGAGGCTCTCTCTACTAGTGACCTAGGCCACTGAGATTGCCATGTGTTAAAAAGCACTCATAAAATATCTATATGTGAAAATTTGGGGGAGGAGGGAAGTGAGAAGGGCAATGAAAAAATGAGTAATTGTGTTAGCCATTCAACAAATCACAACCTGGTAGAAGCACAAACATGTAATTGCAGCAAATACCTAGCAGAGATACCTGTTTAATGCCTGTCTGATAAATGGGTGTCCGAAGGAAGCACCTGCCAGATTAATACATCAAAACCACTTTCATTTTGTCGGTACTGGGTTCAAACACACCTAATGTTCACAACTTATATAAGGTTAGTGTACAACGCCCATCACAATGAGGGCCTAATTTTTCAACCTAATCTTTTCCCGAAGCAAATTCTGACATTCGAGTCATGCCAGTTTCCGGTAAGTTTGAATCCTGGCTTAACTACATATACTAAGCTCCCGAGTCTGTCCCTTGTGCTTGACAAACCCCCACTCTTTCCTGGCACAGTCCACGGTACACAGCCGGCTCTCAGAAACGGACGTCAATCGAAAGCATTCTAACATACGATTCAGTAAGGGTTACCGACTAATTCAAGTTTGGGATTTCTGAAAAGAGGTTGAGACACCCGAGTGGAAGTTGGTGGTTGGGTGCGGCCCATCTCTCTCTCTCCACCTCCGTGCGGTCGGAGAAAAATATCTTAAAACAAAATGAGGTTTTAAAGGTGTTTCAGCGGCAGCAGGGTCTACAGAGCAGGTAGAAAATCCAAAGGGCAACAGATTTTCAAGAGGTGGGGAACGAACCGTAAGGCATGTCTCTTCCCCAACCCCTTCTCTCCTCTGGAGGGACCCCTGAACCTAACAGAATAGGCGGCGAGCCTGGATCCCAGCCCCACTCTAATGCTTTCCCCCACTGGCGTCTCAACCATCCACCATCCGGCCTCTAGCGTTTGCTGCGCCGCACTCCCACCTCCTCGATGTAGGCCGGCGGGTCTCGCTTGATCAGATTCTGTAACTGCGGCAGGTTGCTGGGCAGCTTGTTGTTGTTTCTGCTGGACATTTTGGCTGCAGACTAGCGTCGCGGCAAGCACTTTTAAGAAAATTCAGACGGCCGGCCAGCTACAGCTTGGACTCGTGTTTCCGGGTATGACCGGAAACAGCACATGGGACGCTAGGCAGGGGACACCGTAGCGGTTCCTAAAGCGAATATGCTACGGAAGCCTCAGAATGTCAAAATTATTCTCGTTGCCAAAATGCTCTGTGGTATATTGGAGAGCTATCTCCCAGTGTCCCGCCCCTCACCGTTGGACATATGCTACTACTATTTCCCAGCGTTTCTGAAAGGATCTGAAATGTGAATTTTTTCACGTGTATTAGCATATGTCATCATCCCGACACCCATATGAAGCACAAAAATAAGGATTAATAGTTTGTTTTTAATCCCACTGTATAAAGTTAGAAACTCACTACTGTAATCCCAGCAGTTTGGAAGGCCAAGGCGGGCCTGAGGTTGGGAGTTCGAGACCGGCCTGATCAACATGGAGAAACCCAGTCTCTACTAAAATTACAAAATCAGCCGGGCGTGGTGGCGCATGCCTGTAATCCCAGCTACTAGGGAGGCTGAGTCAGGAGAATCGCTTGAATACGGGAGGCGGAGATTGCGGTGAGCCGAGATTGCGCCATTGCACTGCAGCCTGGGCAACAAGAGCGAAACTCCGTATAAAAAACAAAACAAAACTGAAAAGAACTATGGAAGCTAGATAGCACTATTCCCTCTTAGGAGAAAAAAGAGAAAGGAGGGTCATATAAGTTAATGTGTATGATTTTAGATATGTTCTCATTTTGGTTTTGGTTGTTTCAATTTAGCGTGACCCTTAGGGAAAAGAGTGCTGGATGAAATGTGATCATGTTTACCATTAAGAAATGCAATTAATCCTTTAAAGTTCAACCATCGTTATAAGCTCTGTAAGCACTCCTCAGCCAGAGTTTTTAATTCAGATTATGGTAATTCGAAGAGGAGAATACGTTTCTACAATCTCAAGGTGTGAAAAATCAATAAGGGTTGAATGAATGAGGTAGGGTGTTGTCAATTAGAGAGAGAGAGAGAAAAAAACCTAATTACCCACCCTGTGCCAGGCACTGTTCTGAGCACTTGTATTAACTTATTTAATCCTCAGAACAGCCCTCAAAATAGGTGCTATTGTTATCTCCATTTTACAGAAGAGGAAACTAGCTCAGGGAGATTGCCGCAATTCATAGCCTGTGAGGAAGATGAGATTTCAATCTAGGCAGTCTTGATTGTAACTACATGAGAAAAAACATAGCCTAACAGCTGGTAGCTGGTTGCTGCTCTGGCAAAATAGCCAGATGATAGTGTTCTGCTTAACCAAAGCAATTTTACAGAATGCCAACCTCATCTGTGACCATGATAAAATGAGCCCCAGATAAAAGAACTCTGTAATCACACCTGCACACAAAATAAAGAATGCTCCACAAACCATGTTATTCAGTTGCATTTGGAGAATGACTTATTTATTAATTATCAAATCAGTTACTTGTGAAGAAATAAGTGTAAGCAATAAAAGTTTTTTAAAAAGCATAGATTTAAATTAAATATTTTTGGTTAGGTTATTTTAGTGAGGGCATAAAAAGTATTGTCAAAACAAAATCTGGCTCAATGTGGTAGCTCAAGCCTGTAATCCCAGAACTTTGGGAAACCAAGGTGGGAGGACCACTTGAGCCAGGTAGTTCAAGACCAGCCTGGGCAATATAGTGAGACCCCACCTCTACCAAAAAATTAAAAAATCAGCCAGGCGTGGTGGCACACACTTGTGATCCAAGCTACTCAGGAGGCCAAAGCAAAAGGGTTGCTTGAGCCCAGGAGGTTGAGGTTACAGTGAAGCACTGCACGCCAGCCTGGGCAATACAGTGAGACCCTGTCTCAAAAAAAAAAAATTAAAATTAAAAAAAAAAGAAAAAGAAAAAGAAAAGAAAAAAGTCTATATACAGGTACTTGAAAATGTCTGGTATTTTGAAACAATAGCCACAAGTTTGGTGTGACTAAAGATTGGAAGGGCAGGGTGCGGCAGGAAAGGAGCTGAAAAAAATGAGATGGGAGAGGTTGTATAGTCCTGACATGAAAGGCTTTAATTGCTATTCTAAGAAGGGCATACAGGTCAGTTCATTTTACCTCCAGCAGCACGGAAGGCAGGGTTTGTTTCTGATAAGTGAGAACACTACGAGTAAGAATGGCTAACTGAATATATATTTTTAAGATGTTAACTAATTTGGGTATCTGAGGCCACATGTCTGCTTCCATGTGAAATCCTATCCTTTATTTTTAAAATTATAATGTGTTTTTTTATTTTACAGCTTTATTAAGATATAATTGATGCACAACAAACTACCCAGTGAACAGTTAGATAAGTTTTGACATACGTATGTGCCCATAAAACCATCATCACAATCAAGATAATGACTATATCCATCATCCCCAAAGGTTCCTTGTGCCTCACCATCCCCAGACAAACACACATCTGCTTTCTGTCACCAGAGATATGTCTGTGTTTGCTGGAATTGTGTACAAATGGAATCATACAGTACCTATTATTTGAGGTCAAGCTTTTTTCACTTAGCATAATTATTTTGAAATGTATCCATGGTGTTGTATGTCTCAACAGTTCACTCCTTTTATTCCTGAGTAATATTCCATCATATAGACATATCACAATTTGTTTATCCATTCACTTGTTGCTGGATATTTGGGTTGTTTCCAATTTTGGCTGTGAACATTCATTTTCAAGTCTTTTTTTTAAGAGATAGAGTGTTGCTCTGTCACCAAGGTTGGAGTGCAGTGACATCATCATAGCTCATTGCAGCCTTAAACTCCTAAACTCAGCCTCCCTAGTAGCTGGGACTACATACAAGTGGTGTGCCACCATGCCCAGTTAATTTTAAAAAATATATTTTTGACTGGGCCCAATGACTCAGGCCTGTAATCCCAGCACTTTGGGAGGCTGAGGTGGGCGGATCACAAGGTCAGGAGATGGAGACCATCCTGGCCAACATGGTGAAACCCCGTCTCTACTAAAAAATACAAAATATTAGCTGGGCGTGGTGGTGGGCAACTGTAGTCCCAGCTACTCAGGAAGTTGAGGCAGGGGAGTCACTTGAACCCGGGAGGTGGAGGTTGCAGTGAGCCAAGATCGCGCCCCTGCGCTACTCCAGCCTGGCGACAGAGCAAGACTCTGTCTTATATATATATATACACACACACACACGTATATACATACATATATGCATATATAGATACATATTTAGAAAAAATATATATATACATTTTAGAGACAGGGTCTCACTGTGTTGTCCAGGCTGGTCTTGAATTCCTGGCCTCAAATTATCCTCCCCCCTCAGCCTCCCAAAGTGTTGGGATTACAGGCTCAAGCCACCATGCCATGCCATCAAGTCTCTATATGGACATACATGTTCATTTCTCTTGGTAAATGTCTAGGAGTAGAATGACTGGATCAATATGATAGGTTTATGTGTAACTTTTAAGAAACTGCCGATCAATCTTTTGCTTCTACCATTCTACTGAAACTGTTTTTTTAATCAAGGTCACCAATCACATCAATTTTCATTATTTTTCTTAACCTGCAACATTGGACACAGTTGTTCTCTCCCTTCTCCTGGAAACATACTTGGTAACTGACCTTTAACTGGTCTCTCTGCATTTTCCCTTACCCGCTTACACTGTATTTCCATGTAGTGGTCAGAGAGCCTTAAATGGAACAGGTTATTCTTCCAGCTTCCCTTCTCACTCAGAGTAAAAGTTAAGTTCTTCAGTGGCATAGAAGGCTGTTATGAACTGCATGATTGTGTACCCCCAAGTTCATATGTTGAAACCCTAACCTCCAATGGGATGGTGTTAGGAGGTAATTAGTTCATTAAGTTGGAGTCCTCATGATGAGATTATCATCCTTATAAGAAGAGACACAAGAAGGCCTGCCTCCTTTCTCTCTGATCTCTGCCATGTAGGGTACAAGAAAACATCTGTTTGCAAATCAAGAAGAGTGCCTCATCATATGCTAAGATACTAGATCTTATTATTACCTCGCTCATTAGAAACCAATGATATTGACTGTGTTCAGAAAAGCCAGTCATGTCTTCATCCTTTTCTGATTAAAATACATTGTTTTATTATTATTATTATTTGAGACAGGGTCTTGCTCTGTCACTCAGGCTGGAGTTCAGTGGCACAATCATGGGTCACTGTAACCTCAACCTCCTGGGTTCAAGCTATCCTCCTGCTTCAGCCTCCCAAGTGGCCGGGACTATAGGTGTGCACCATCCTGCCTGGTTAATTTTTAAATTTTTTTGTAGAAATGAGGGACTGGGTGGGTGGGTCTCACTACGTTGCCCAGGCTAGTCTCAAACTCCTGGGCTCAAGTGATCATACCGCCTCAGCCTCTCAAAATGTTGGGATTACAGGTGTGAACTTCGATGTTTGGCCTATTGTTAAAAAAAACTGTTAGATTAACCACAAGAGGGAGCTCATGCTTTTCTTGTTAACAGGAAAGTTACATGATTTCACATGCCCACAAACTCAACAGAAATCTCATAGAGAATTCTAGTCCTTCTTAAAGCTAATTTAATTTTTTTCTTGTATTTTTTTTCCTTCCTTCCTTCCTTCCTTCCTTCCTTCCTTCCTTC
>NW_012108141.1:2022340-2063786 GCF_000951045.1 Mandrillus leucophaeus
TTCTTTCTTTCTTTCTTTCTTTCTTTCTTTCTTTCTTCTTTCTTTTCTTTCCTTTCTCTCTCTCTCTCTCTTTCTTTGATGGAGTCTCACTCTGTTGCCAGGCTGGAGTGCAGTGGCACGATCTTGGCTCACTGCAACCTCCGGCTCTCTGGTTCAAGCAATTCTCTTGCCTCAGTCTCCCGAGTAGCTCGGATTACAGGCACGCGCCACCACGCCCAGCTAATTTTTGTAGTTTTAGTAGAGACGGGGTTTCACCATGTTGACCAGGATGCTCTCTGTCTCCTGACCTTGTGATCCGTCTGCCTTAGCCTCCCAAAGTGCTGAGATTACAGGCATGAGCCACCGCACCCGGCCTTTTATTGTATTTTCTTTCTCCCCTCTCTCTTTTACAGCTTTATTGTGAGTTTTCCCCACAAGCCCATGCTATTTCTTTGCTCCTGTGCACAGTGAAAACTTTTGGCCTTGCCTCTGGACAAATATATCAGGATTGATAGATTTTTGTCATTGGTACAGGCCCTCGCTTCTTGTCCCCCTCCACTGCCTCTCTTTTTGCTGATCCAAGATCCCCAACATTCTCTCTAGCTGCCAGAGATCATTCCTGTTTCCCCATTATTCAGATATATTTAGCTTAGTTTTGCTTTAACTTCCATACCATCAAAACTCCTAGGCCTCTCTCTCCCTGGTCAAAGGCTCCATACAAAAGAGAGACATCTGCCCTGAGATAATTTCTGAGGCTTTCAGTATTGCAGAAGTGATTGCTGGCATTTCTTTTTCCAAGCAGCACATTTTTTTCTTCTCGGTTATATAGTTTATGTTGACATTTATCCTCTTACCTAATAGATTGTGATTTTTAGTTCCTCATTCCAGAGGAAATGCAGGTTGTCTACTCCAATGGTTAAAGAAAGCTGGTGATAGATGGCTGTACCTACTTACTCCTACACTCTACCAGAAGGCAGAGGCCGAGACTTAGTCCTCTGGAGATGGAGATACCAGCAAGTCATTCCTTCTTTTTTGCTTTGAGCAAAACAAATTCTTTATTAAAACAGTTGACTTGAAACAGTATATTATATCTAAAGGAAGAGTTTTTTTTTTTTTTAATCTGTATAGCAGACTTTTAAAGAAAGCAACTAGCTATGTATAACTGACATCTTTCCCTCCTATCTTTTGTCGGTTTGCCTCAGTTCATAATCTTATTAATGGACTTAGATTAGACTGTTCTGTTGTGATTTATTCATCTCCTTAAAATGTAGGGTCAAAAGTTTAACGTTCCCTCCTGAGGACTTTAAACCAATGTGGATATCAAAATGCCTCAGGTGACTTCTTGGCTTGTGATGACTTGGGAGCTAATTCCACTCCCTATTAAGAAGTGTTGCCTGTTTTTCTTTCTCATTTAATTTCATCTTCTCTCTATACAGGCCAAAAACGAGTTAGTACCTAAAATATCTGTGATTGTAGTCTCTCTTTATCTTCCTTTCCAATAAGAAAGCAACTTTCCAGTTTCTCAGTAAGGATAAATAAACTACAAATAGCTTTCTCCCAGTTAACCGACCTAGAGATCACTAGCATTTATTTATTTATTTATTTATTTTATTTTATTTTGAGACAGAGTCTCACTCTGTTGCCCAGACTGGAGAGCAGTGGCACGATCTCAGCTCACTGCAACCTCCGCCTCCTGGGTTCAAGTGATTCTTGTGCCTCAGTCTCTCGAGTAGTGGAGATTACTGGCATGTGCCACCATGTCCAGCTAATTTTTGTATTTTGAGTAGAGACAGGGTTTCACCATGTTGGCCAGGCTGGTCTCAAACTCCTGACCCCAAGTGATCCAGCCACCTTAGCTGGGATTACAGGCTTGAGCCATGGTACCTGGCCACTAGTATTTAAATTCATAAGTATAGTTCACAGATTAAATATGTCTAAGTCTGTTATCCATTGCTGAAATGTATAAACTTTGTTCAGATACAGACTGCTTTCTAGTATAGCAAAATAATTGAAGGTTTTAATCATAGAGCAATCCTTAATAGTTAACGTCATTTTATGACAGGGCATGGAGGTGGATATCAGTGTGGCCAGGAGCATTCTGGGATGGAGTCATGGGAAAAGTGGGATTTGAATCATGTGTGGGTGGGAGTCAGATGAGGGATGGAAAGTAGGACAGGGTGAAAAAAAGAATGAGCAAAGCTGAGGGCAGAAATGAGCATGAGATGAACCTGACAAGAGTAGTTGAAATTGATTTGGAAAAGCCCTAAATGAAAATTTAGGGTGAAGCATATGTCAATCAACTAAAAAATATATATTAGGAGCTTCCTAAGTGTCAGGCACTGCTCTAGGCATGCTGTAGCGGGGAAGACAAAGTTTCCATGGTCAAGGAACCTAAATTTGTACATGTGGTAGGGTAGGAGGGAAGAAATAAGCACACACACTTTTTGAAAAGGTAATTTCAGATTGTGATAGTTTGATCATTGTATCTAATCATGATAAAAGAAAATGAAACAGACTATAGCCACCAGATTTTTAAAATTTTGTACCCTTCTAGTTTAAATTAGAACAGCCATCCCATATATGTATGTTTTGTTCTCTTTTTACTTTATATTAGCATGATTAATATGATCTTCTACAGGATATTTTTAGCAGGAGTCTTTTAGAGCCACTTGCCCATTTTGTGAAGGTTGGCTTAGCACTCTATCTTGTAATCCTTAAATCTCCTTAACTACATGCATGTAAATGGAAACAGATGTTGCAATCTGCAGAAGGTGAATGACTGAGTGAGGGCACATGCTAGCTCCTCAGTTGTGGAGGTCTCACCTTTTCCTCAGGAAATTAGCACATGACAAATGATTTACAGTCAATTTTCAGTTCTTTCTTATTTTTTAGACAAAAATTAAGTTCTAAATATTTTCATCAACTCCATCAGGTACACACACCCCACTATGGGAACCACTACCACTGCCAAAGAGAGAGTCTGGGAAAGAGTGGCTATTTTACCAAGGGTGATAAGAGAAGGGGACTCTGTGAAGTGACATTTAAATTGAAACTGAAGTGTTGAGGCAAGAACCGCCATGCACAGAAGTGTGTGTAGGCCCAGGTGCTTCAGGGAAGCAGAGCCAGTATGAGTATTATGAGGATAAAAATTTACTATAGGAGTCAGATCTCACAGATGAGGGAGGATCTCAGGGAGTGAACATCTGGAAGGGAGAGTCAGGGGATCAGAGGAAGCATCAGTGACTGGTCCATCAGAAGCACTGGGACAGTTGGACAAATAGAGCCTGTGAGAAAATCCAAGAAGTTAAACCTGTTCAGCACCAAATTGGGGCTGCTAGGGTCTATGGGAGCTGTTGCTTCTGTGTAACTACCACCTCTGTGGGTCCACTGCCAAATATCTGGGTGGGAGGCCTGGGACCATCACTGATCATGAGGCCAGCAGTCCTGAGCATAAGCTGAATGTGGAGGAAAAGAACAAGGACAAGCTGGGATCCACTGGCTTACCAGTGTGTCTGTCAATGTGTCTAATCAAGATTAAGGGTCACTCCTTCACTTTTGATTTCCAAATCTCACATGAATTCTTCTTTGGCCAACTATAACCTACAACCACACAGGGAAAGAGATTCTGGGAAATGTAGTTCTAAGACTAACCAAGTCGATATAGTACAATCCAGGGAACAAAAAACCACAGGGAACAAAAACCCCAGAAGGCAGTGAATTCGGTGTGCTCAAGAGACATACAGAAAAAAGGTGATGCTGAGGCTCAACAAAGGAGGGGAGGGTAGAGGGAGCATGAGCAGAGAAGCAGGCAGAGCCCAGCTCATGTGAGGCCAGCTCATGGTATGTTTTGACTTAATTCTAAGCTGCAGGATTTTAAGCAAGGTGGCAGCATTCTGTAAGTTATTTTTTTAAAAGATTATTCTGGTTGTCACTGAAGTTTGGAAAGCAAGAGAAATGTTGAGAAGAGCCAACAGGGAAAACAGGAGGCTACTGAGGTAGCCCAGGAAACAGACAATGATGGCCTGGACTAGGATTATAAAATACAGATATTGAGAACTGGTCAGGAAGGCTTTTAGTCTCATTTCTCCAACATGTTTTTTTCAGTGCTGGAAACATTTCTCTCTATATGAGATGTGGGATCCATCTGCTGCAAGGAAGATACAGCAGAGGTAAATGGTTAGGGAGGGTCTGAGACAAACGTTGAGGACTTTCTCTGCACCAAGGCCTAAGCTGAACCTGCTCCTCGCAACAATCTGGAATGAGGAAACTGATGCACTGCGAGTTTAAGTATTATACTTCAACCAGGGTCACACAGTTAAAAGTAGTGGGCCCCTGATTCTAACCAGGATATCTCAGAATCCAGGATCTCAGCTCCTTCCAGGGTCCTGCTGCCTCTCAGGTGAAGGCCCTTGTGAGAATTCATGTCGACCATTAGCAGCTGTTGTCTGCACGAATATCACACCCGTTTGGCCTCTAAAGTGTACGTCAAGTGTACAGGCTGATGCTCTTCGTTCTACTCTCAACCTTCTTAGAGACTCCATGCTGCGTAATGCCTCCAGTCCAAGTTTCCAGGACCCTTAAATAATTCGTTCAGTGTTTAGTTCTCCATCATAACTACTTGAGGCTTTATAATATTTAAACATACAATTTTAGGGATAGAAAAGAACACATGTTGGCTTCCTGGGTATACACCTCATTGGAATAGTGTTACTCTTGAGGATTGGGAAATAGATTGAATTCTACATAACCCCCCCCCCTTTTTTTTTTTTTGGACAGAGTCTCACTCTGTCGTCCAGGCTGGAGTGCAGTGGCATGATCTCACCTCACTGCAACCTCCGCCTCCTGGGTTCAAGCAATTCTCCTGCCTCAGCCTCCCACGTAACTGGGACTACAGGCGCATGCCACGACGCCCAGCTAATTTTTGTAATTTTAGTAGAGATGGGGTCTTACCATATTGGCCAGGCTGGTCTCGAGCTCCTGACTTCAAGTGATCCACCCACTTCAGCCTCCCAAAATGCTGGGATTATAGGTGTGGGCCACTGTGCCCAGCCCCACATAACTCTTTTAAAACAATGTTGTTATAAGGCAGTGTTGTCATATTTTCCATAGGTTTTTTTTTTTTTCCGGTCCCCGATCAGTCCTTTAAAGAGCTTTCATGTGTTATCTCAATTAGTGCTACACTTTATTTGAGAGAAAGCTGAAAAGTAAATAATAAAGACATGAGATTTACTATTAAATATTCAATAGTTGAAGGGTATGTTCAAGATAAAAAAAAATCAAGATCTGTTTTCTGATTAATGGTCTATTTATTGATACCATTCTATTTTAACAAAGAACATATTTCAAATTACAAGGTATACAAGTCAATACTGTTTTGAAGTTAAAAATTATTTGCTTTGAGAGTATATGTGTGTATGTATATATGAGATAAATGATTGTAACATGTGTGTGTTAGTGATAATATGTGGTCCTTGGTTATTAGTTATATACTATGTACCTGTGAGATGCAAGGTAAGTGGGTCACAGAATCTCAAATTTATGAAACACTTAGATTTTTCGGGGAAGTTACATGGAAGGAACTAGGGAGTTTCATGATTAGATAAGACGTTCGGGTGGGATCTCCACTGGACAGCACTCTAAATCATCAGCAGTGTGAGCAGTGATACAATTTGAGAAAGTGAGTATAGGTTTAAATTCTGGCCACAGACAACCTCTCCTACAGAATTCACTGAACCTCCTCTGGAAGGAGGTTTCCATGTCCTGCAGAGGCTAATTGAGCACCAATCATGCCTCCACTAACCGACTTGGCTGCTTCCTCTAGTGCTTAATACTTCACTGTTCCCTTTCTTCATGGGAGATAGTGTGGTAATTGATAATCACAATACAAACTCTGAAACAAGTAAACGGACAATAAAACTCATATTTGCCTAAAATAAGTTTTGAAAAGGATCTTGGTGGCTATCTTGTTAGATCGTAGAAAGCTGAGGCTTATTGGGAAAGCCCTTTTCCTTTGGGAAAGGGAACTTTTGTATGGTTGGGAAAAGGTTGGTCACTGGCTGATCTATAAAGTCCTTTTCATTGCAAGATTACATGATTTTCGGTAAACCGTATATTTTTTAAAAACAGTTCAGAATATCTGCAAGTGTTTTACCACGTGCTTCTTATTGTTGGAGAAGCTGAGCAAACATCCTGTCATGAAAAGACAAGGATGTTGCATCATCCCTGGTCCCTGTAGTGAGTGTCCTGAAGATAATAAGTAAGAGGTTACCAGGGGCTAGCCAACATGGAGTAGCCAGGAAGGAACCAGCACCTTCTCTGAGACAATGGTCTGACTGCCCTCCTGCCCATAACAACATCAATTAAAAAATTATTAAAACCTAGTTCCACAGTATTATTAGGCACTGTGGAAGAATCAGGGAAATAAACTGTGGCTCTTGCCCTCCAGGAGCTGACAATCTGGTTGGAGAGATAGGATGAACACACAAGAATTGGTTAACCATTTAGTGTTCACCCATGTGGTACTGAACCAAGTGAAATAGGAGTTTTAAGATAACTTGTGTGTCCAGAACGGTTTATTTAAGAGTCAGGACTTGAACTAAGCTGGATTGAGTGAGGATGAATAGGGAGAAGAAAGCATTTCTGTGGGCTGTTGGGGACAAGGTGAGAAAGGAGTCAACTCAGATAAATCAGAGCATATGACATGTACACTGGAGAGGAGGCAGGCACTGAATTGTGGTAGGATGGAGAAGAGCTGACTTGAATGAAGCAAAGGGGAACAAAAAGAAATAAAATGGTCAGCCTGAGCGGGCAAGATAGAATCACACGGCTTCCAAAGCCAGAAAGGAGGCTATGAGAGCCACACACTGGTGATCTCCAGTGGTGATACCAAACAACAATCAGCATGAATCTCTCAGACACATTGTGTGTGAGGTCTGTAGGCTGATTCAAATACAGAGGTTGATGGCCACAGCAGCTTGGTGAGGTCCAGCTCAATTTCAAACTGCTTGGCTCACCAGCGTGCTCACAGGCTTAGGACTTGCTGACATGTGCCTCAGATACTCTCTGGAGGCTGCAGTGCGTGGAAGCCTAGGGCTGCTCTTCCAGACAGCTGTTGTGTGTGGGATGGGGTTGTGTGAGCATCTGTGTAGACATGGGTATTACTAAAATCACGGCCTTAAGCATGATGAAATTCAATTGGTGGGCAGTAGAAGAACAAAGACAATCATAGCCTCTAACAATTCTTAACGTTTAGATTCTTAAAATCAACTTTCTAACTTTAGTTACAATTTCAGAGTAATGTTTTAGATGTTCTAGTCAAATTAACAAGCCTTTGTATTATATACCATCCTCCTTTGGAATGATCTTGGTATAATTAAAACAGAACGTTTTTAACACAGAATACTTATTGGGGAAGTGGTCTCTTATGCAGTCTTCTTTTGTTGAGGACGTTGAGATTTTCTAACTTTCAGAACTTTCTTTTTTTGATGTTTTTTCCCATTCTTTTGCTTTTTCTTTTGGCTGACCTGTGAGAAGGGAAAAAAGGGCAATGTTTCTGAATCTTACCATTTTAACCTCCTTATATTTGGACTCTCCTGATCATAGTCTTTCTTTACTCTCAAAACCACATTAAAGTTGCTTCACTCTCAGAGGGGCTCCTTTACATTCTCTCTACTTTGCTCACTTTGAGGAGGAGGCAACAGCCTTCTAACTGGCTGTCTTTTGTCTATTCTTCTGACTTATTACATTCTCCTGGCAACCGTGCTTACCACTCTCCTGCCCCAGCTACAACCCTCTGAAGTTGGCACTATTTCCACGTTTTACATAGGAGGAGGCTGAGGCTTGGAGAGGGTGACTTTCCCAAAACTGGACAGCTAGTATGTGGCAGAACCACCAGTCTGTGAGACTCCAGAACCCAATCTCCCACCCACATATTCTGTGGCTCTCTTCAAATCCAACTCCTTAGTGTGCCATGCAGGATTCCTCCTGCTTTATCCTGATCTACTTTTCTGCCTCAGTCCCTTCATTCTCTTCACACAAACTCCAGCCACATTAATGGAGGCTCCCTGAACACAGCAAGTTCTCTCATGATTCTACTCTTCTGTTCACGCTCTCCTCACCTTCCTGGCAAATTACTTATGCTTCAACACCCAAATCAAGTATCACCTGACATGAGAAATCTTCCTTAACACTTTCTCCTGCCCCATTCCCCCAGCAAAGTTAAGTACTCCCTCCTTTATGTCTTCAAGATTCTTGTGCATACTTTTATACTTCTCACATTGTATCATAATTATTAGCATATGTGCTACAACAGGAAGGGATTATACCTTATTATCTTTGTATCCTCTGTGTCTACCATTAAATTCTTTACATACTTATTGTATTAAATAAGGACAAGCTCTGTAACCCCAAGGAACACACATTCCTCCCGTGGAAGACAGAGAGGAGATACTATATGTAGGAACCTAATTTTGTCCTAGGAACAAAATAGAAGCACCATAATATGAATGAAACATGTATTCTTAAAAGTTATGTATTCTTATAGTGTTAATGAAAAAGCAGATTCCTTGTCTTCTAAAGTTAATTTCTAAAAGAAAGAAATCTTTGATCCTCCTTTTCACCAACCTGTTTTTCCCACTTTTTAATCAATTCCTTCACATCTGCTGAATCTGGGTTTAGACATGTTTGATCTCCATTCTTCAGCGTAGCACTGCCAAATAAATAGCAATGAGATAGTTTTTTCTCATTAATAATTTAAATGCTTTTTCTCAGAAATAATGAAAATCAGTATGAATTTTGCTGAATTTTCTAATGAAACTGCTTAAAATTATTTCCTAGGACAAGAAGAGTCACTGGTTGAATTTTTTTTTGAGACTGAGTCTCGCTCTGTCACCAGGCTGGAGAACAGTGGTGCCATCTTGGCTTACTGCAACCTCCACTTCCTGGATTCAAGTGATTCTCCTGCCTTAGCCTCCCAAATAGCTGGGACTACAGGCGCATACCACCACGCCCAGCTAATGTTTGTATTTTTAGTAGAGACGGGGTTTTACTACATTGGCCAGGATGGTCTCGATCTCTTGACCTTGAGATCTGCCTGCCTCAGCCTCCCAAAGTGCTGGGATTACAGGTGTGAGCCACTGCGCCTGGCCCTGGTTGAATTTTAAAAATTACTTACAGTAGACTGTCTGGAAATAATTTAAATATTTCTTTAATTTTTCTGTATAGTCTGAGAATAAGAGTAGTCAAGGATGATTTATAAAGACAAAATATGCACACATCCTTTAACCTAGCAATTCTAATCTCTAGAAAGGAAAGAATTACAGACACAATACTGCCACAATAAGTTTTATTTCAGCAGTAATAATTTGGAAATAATCTATATTTCCAACAACAATCCTGGTCATATAAATTATGGTTTATCCATATGATGAAATACAGTTTGGCCATTAAAAATGACATTAGGTAAAAATGACATTATTAGAGATTTACTGACATGAAAAAATGTTCACAATATAGTGTTAATGAAAAAGTGGATTACAAAACAGTGTATAGTGTATGATTTAATTTTTGTGTTTATGTATTGTGTCTGTAAATACATATCTATGTTATGTACACATGAAGCAAGTAAGGGAGATTTAGAAAACTGTATACTAAGGGGTTAACAGTATTTGTCACTCAAGGGTAGAATTATGAGTGATTTTTATTTTCTTCTATTGTGTTATCTGCATTAAACATTTTGTGCAATAAACACGTGTTACTTTGGTAATATGTCATTCTTGGGGCCTAATCTACCAGAAATTCCTTGTATTTTTAAGGAGAAGAAAAGAAAGGAGCTGCCCAAGTTTATGGAGGGGCTAACCATCTGATTTTTAAGTGTTTCTATGGGCAAGCACTCCAAGGGTAAAACTCATGCTAAATTTAATGTTCTTGCCAATACGGTGCATGCATGTTAGCTGGGTTGTTACTTACATGATTTCAGTTTTCTCGCAGGAAAGGTTTGGAGCAAATTGTTTAAGGTCTTTCAAGGATTGTAGGTGGATAGTCCCTTGGTTGGTGTTGATACAGGAACAGCGACCCTTCCTCATTACTGGGGTTCCTGAGGGAAAGAAAAAGAGAACACATCAGTATAGGCCAGTGTTTCAGTTTAGGTGATCTCTCAAAATGATACATTTGACTGAGTCATGATTATTGCTATCATTTACTGAGTGCCTAAAAATCATCACCACAAACCTTTGAAGGAGGTATCATCTCTATTTTATACATAAGGAAATTAAGGTTCAGAAAGATTAAGAACAAAGTCATACAGCTTTTAGGGAGCAGGGGCAGGGTTTTAGCCCAGATCTCTCTGAGTCCAAAGGCATTGCTCTTAACTACCACACCGTTATGTCCTTGGGAGAAAAAGAGACTTTCACAATATTTAATAAATGCCTACCACAAGACAAACAGATAACTAATTCATGTATGCTATGCTGATCACAGTTTCTTAAGCAACTCCTAAACCATTTATTATTTATTATCTGATCTTAGGGAATGGAACTGGTGTTGGTGTTGAATAGAAAGCACTCCTTTGTAACCAATCACCACTTCCATCCTCATCCTCTCTCCTCCCCACTGCCTTGCTTTTCAATAGTGTTTAAAATTTTTGGAAACCCCTTAAAATACATTATCTTAATTCTTAAATTCATATATTTACTTGGTACCTATTGTATTACATGCCGTACATTGTGTAGCAGTCAGAAAAGGTATAACTACAAAGTTCTATTTTACAGACGATGAGGAAACTGAGGTCTAGAAAGATTAAGTAATTTGTTTAAGGTAACAAAGATAGTTAGTAAATAGATTAGGGACAACCTCTCTGATTATTGGTTGGATCCTTAATTGGTTAGCCACAGATTTACTTATCAAAAAACAGTATCAGGGAGAAGAAAATAATTTAGGAGATAGAGTTTCATCTCACTATTACCCAGTTCAATGAACATTTATTGAACACTTACTAGGAATTCATACACCTAGACTACAAAGACTTGTGTTTGACTTGGCAGATCTAAGTTATGAACTTTGGATAACTGATCATGTCACTGAGAAGCTTTTATGGGTGACCAAATATTACTCTTCAATGCAGGCAGAACATTCATCTGGCTAATTAAGATTCTTTTACAGTGAATCACTTCTCTTACTTTGCAACCTAACTCAGAACCCCTTACCTTGCACTCCAATCAGAACCAGGAAGATGATGCCCAAGAGGAAAAGAACACCACTTTTCTTCATAGTGATAGAATGGAGTTCCAAGTCACTCCTGTATTGGATTTTGAGCCTGAGAAATTCTTTAGAGAACACATTTTGGGAATCATATTTATTTAGGAAATTAATTTCTCTCCTAAACTCTGATTGGCTAGCATCTTTAGCTGAGCTAACTAAATTAACCACAAACTTGATTGTGCTGGGGGAAACCCTAGTCTCAGATCCAAGGGAATTTCTGCATGTTTTTATTTCCATTTCACATAAATGGGTGGTTTATAGTAAGGGATGTGAAACTAGCAACACTGATAGCCTTTAGCATATTCACAGCTGCTCACCTGTGTGAAGAATAGGTTATATAATGAATCTACTAATGTTATACAACAAGGGTTGGAGATGTGGTTTCCAGATGGGAAATATTAAAGTCCAGATAAGTAATATACTTTTCAAATTCCCTTACTATTTATGGCATGTTCTTCTGCATAATAGATGGCTACATTGATATTTTCTTATATTGCCCACCTAACAACTTAAAGCACCTGAATTGCCTCTGGGACCAGATCATTTTCTACTAGTGGTAAGCTCATTTTGTGTCATTCCTGCTACTGTTTATTATTTTTTAAATTATTAGATTGGTTAGCATAAGGGGTCAGTTGCATGTAAGAGATCCAAATTGACAGTGGCTAAGAAATGCAATGAAAACGAAGATAAATAGCTAGGACCTAATTAAACTAAAGAGCTTTTGCACAGCAAAAGGAACAGTTAGCAGAGTAAACAGACAACCCACAGAGTGGGAGAAAATATTCACAATCTATATACCTGATAAAGGACTAATATCTAGAACCTACAATGAACTCAAACAAATCAGTAAGAAAAAAACAAACAACCCCATTAAAAAGTGGGCTAAGGACATCAAAATACAATTCTCAAAAGAAGATACACGAATGGCCAACAAACATATGAAAAAATGCTCATCACTAATGATCAGGGAAATGCAAATCAAAACCACAATATGTCACCACTTTACTCCTGCAAGAATGGCCATAATCAAAAAGTCAAAAAACAGCAGATGTTGGTGTGGATGTGGTGATCAGGGAACACTTCTACACTGCTGGTGGGAATGTAAACTAGCATAGCCTCTATGGAAAACAGTGTGGAGACTCCTTAAAGAACTAAAAGTAGAACTACCATTTGATCCAGCAATCCCACTACTGGGTATCTACCCAGAAGAAAAGAAGTCATTATTTGAAAAATGTACTTGCACATGCAGGTTTATAGCAGCACAATTCACAACTGCCAAATCATGGAACCAATCCAAATGCCCAACAATCAATGAGTGAATAAAGAAACTGTGGTATATATATACACAATAGACTACTACTCAGCCATAAAAAGAAATGAATTAATGGCATTTGCAGTGACCTGGATGAGATTGGAGACTATTATTCTAAGTGAAGTAACTCAGGAATGGAAAACCAAACATCATACGCTCTCATTGATATGTGGGAGCTAAGCTATGAGGACACAAAAGTGTAAGAATGATACAATGGAGTTTGGGGATTTGTGGAGAAGAGTGAAAGAGGGGTGAGGGATAAAAGACTACAAATAGGGTGCAGTGTATACTGCTTGGGTGATGGGTGCACCAAAATCTCACAAATTACCACTAAAGAACTTATTCATGTAACCAAACACCACCTGTACCCCAATAACTTACAGAAAAATAAAAAAATAAACAACAACAACAGAAAACAGTGGTTAAGACAGAAGCTTATTTCTCCCTGAAAGACATAGGTGGATTAGCACTTGGATGGTGGCTCTTTCCCATGAGGTCTTCCAGGCTCCTCCTTTCTTGTGTTGTCACCATCTCTGGATTGCTGCCCTCACGCACATGGCCAAAGGTGGCTTGCCACCATGTCCAATTTCCAAGTATAGGATGGTGAGAAGGCAGAAAAAGGGCATGTCCCTCCTTTGTAGACATCCTAGAAGTTGTACTCATCATTTTCTATCACCTCCTAAGGGGGCAGGCCTTAATCACATGGCTACACCTAGCTGTAGGGGAAGTTAAGAAATGTGATCTTTATTTTCGTTGACTAGCTAAAGACTGGAGATTTCACTATTGTAAAACAATGTTTCTTAACTTTTTTCATTATGGACTCAGCTAAATGAAAACTAAATTTAATTTGTTCCTAAAGAGAGAAATCAAATGCTAAGAAATAAGATTTTGTTGGGTAGGGTTGAACTTTGGTAGGCCACTAGTCATTGTAATATCTAAGATTTTTTAGCTCTCCAAGGACCGATTTTTGTCCCCCTTGGGAGCAATTTATCCCTCCTCTCATTGACAATGCAAGCTGTAGAATTGGAGGAAAATGGATACTAGCATTTTATGTCACATGGTGCACATTTTTTGACTGGCTTCTATACAGATTATTAATACTTAAATGGAATTACAGAATTCTTTTTGAAGAAAACATGTGGTGACCATTGATACAGCTTATCCATTTGCTCATGCTTAATTTTGGTACTGACTGTGGCAATGCATAGAGTGGAGATAGGTTCACGTTCCTGCTTTACTACTTAATGACTGTGTGCAAAATACTTAATTTTTGTGAGCCTCATTTAAGAAAATTATTAGACCTCATGGGGTGTTAAGATTAATGCCAAGGACAGATTGTCGACTGCAAAGCATCACAGGACTTGTGGCTGTTCTTTCCAGCAAAGAAAGGAGGAAGGAAATTTCTTAGGATAAAAACTAAGACCCAGCACTGTCGGTGCTACCTTCCTTTCCAGCCTCTTCTTGCACAGCTCTCTGCTCCCATCATTTTGTCTTCTCTCAGTTTTCTTTTCTTTTCTCCTTCTCCTTCCCCTCCTGTCCCCTCCCCTCTTCTTTTCTTTTATTTTCTTCTCTTTTTTCTTTTCTTTTCTCTTCTCTCTGAGACGGAGTTTTGCTCTTTTTGCCCAGGCTGGAGTGTAATGGTGCAGTCTCCGCTCACCGCAACCTTCATCTCCCAGGTTCAAGCGATTTTCCTGCCTCAGCCTCCCAGGTAACTGGGATTACAGGCACCTGCCACCATGCCGGGCTAATTTCTGTATTTTTCGTAGAGATGGGGTTTCACCATGTTGCCTAGGCTGGTCTCGAACTTCTGACCTCAGGTGATCTGCCGGCTTAGGCTTCCCAAAGTGCTGCGATTGCAGGCGTGAGCCACTGCATCCGGCCCTTCTCTCTGTTTTCAAAGGGGACAATGCTCCTTCCCATGGCACTGTTTTTGCTCATGCCATTCTTCTGCCTGGAGAGACTGTGCATGCTCCTCATTCCTGCCCTCCTGCATAGCAGTTATTTACCATAGTTACCCAGGCCAGCATCATTTCCCTGGGAAGACTTCCCTGAACCCCAGAGGAGCTCTCACGGCACACTTACAGAGACCTCGCTGAGCCCGTGTCCGCGGCAACGCTACGTTTCCTTGCGACCCTATGGTTAACATTTCCTTCCGCCAATAGGCAAGGAAGGCCTGCGAGGGTCCCCGTCTGAGTATGGTGCTGAACACGGTGCCTGGCACCCAGTAAGCGCACACACACGAGGGAAGGAGCTGGGAGCTGGCACAGCAGGTCTGGAAGTTGGACAGGGTCTGCAAAGGGCTGCCTGGCTCCAGGGGCCTCACACGCAGTGACAGCCGGGCCGAGGTGCATGTACTGCGCATGCCCAGCCAACCGGTCTTCCAGAACCTTCTTTCGTGAGGAGGTTGTATCCGGAGCTCTCAACGCTCGCTGGTGCTGCTCGTGGTGCCACTGGGTACCTTTGCTGCCAGTGCTGATCCAGCCGGAGGCGAAGAGAAGCACTTTGGGGGCAAAAGGTAGTGGTTGTGCCTTCGGGATCGCTCCTCTCTGTCCCCTGAGCGGCCCGCAGCCTCCCCAGCCGAGATTGCGGTGCTTTTAGGGGTGGGTGGGAAAGTTCTCAGGGGCGGTGGCCATGAGCAGAGAGGCCTGTTTTGCAGGTTTCACACGAGGCTTGGGTGAGGCCAGCAGGTAAGGACGGCCCCAGAAGGGCCAGGGCACTGGGCTTCGGGGTAACCCTGGGCCGTGGGCTTCAGTGACTGGGACAAAGGCCCTTCGGGTAAGAGAAAGGAGGTGTGGGGGTCAGTTAGGAGTCACTGAGGCCAGATCTTATTTATTACCCAAAAAGCGGCTAATTTTCTGAGGTAGCAAGCGGAATGGGAAGGCTTCTCTCACCTGACCCTGCTTCATGTTGAAACTGTTCTGCCATGGTAGGGTAGGGCCCTTCCGAGCAGGCTGGGGCCGCTGCTCTCAGCTCAGGCCTGTCCAGACACTAGTTTCCTGGGCTTCGTTTAGGAACTTGTCATGCAAAGTCTGAGAGCAGCCACCTTCTCTCAGGAAGCAGGCAGCAGGAAGGAGAAAATCCCATTGATCATTGCATTTATGGCTAGACAAGGCTTTTAGGAGAAACAGAAACCTGGTGAGAGGATGTTGCAGGCTTTTCTCACAGCCCTGGGAATGGAGCCAAGGATGATCTAGAGTTGAAATCAACAGTTACCAATTCCTTTTTGGACAAGAATTTTAACTTCCTGTGCCTTGAAAAATTCCAGTTCTGTGTCCGTAGGGGATCCAAATGCTGATGTGACCCCAAAGAACTTTACCAAGTGGAATTCTTAGTTTTCACGGGTGTAGCCCAGCCTCCCCCTTGAATCTTTTTGGTTGTGGAATCGAGGTGTTCTGTTTAATTATCCAGGGTGACTGGCTGTCGCGGGGAGGATAAGAGCCTTCCTTTTTTACTTGTGAGAGGAGAAGTTTCTCTCATAAAGAAACCTCCAGGCCTGTTTGAGTTTCCCTCAGTGCGGACTTCCCCTCCTCTCGGCAGCTGTTAGTACTAAACTGACTAGAAAGGGATTTATTTCTTGAAAGTCTTCTGCCCCAAGAGAACATTTTACTTTTTTTTTTCCCTCTCCTCTCCTCACGCAGGGAGTCATTTCTTCCTTCCTAAATACAACATGGTAGGTTACATGCAGGCAAATCCTAGCTGTGGAAGGTTTTACATCCTGTCTGCCTCTAAATCACTAAGAGAAAGGATAAAGTTCTTTCTTTGCTAATCTTATTATCTGACTTCTTGGTTTATATTTCTCATGTAAAACTGAAGGACTGGGTTAGGTTTGTGAATAAACAATTTTGAGAGAGCATGTTAAGGACATCATGTAAAGGACAAGTTTCCCAAAATGTTGACGATAACATTTTTGCTTGGTGACTTGAGGCAAGTCAGCTTGTAGTCTGATGATATGTAACAACAGCCATTAAGAAGCTGCTGACTAACCTGAAGAAAAATTATCCTGAAAAGAAAATATGTTTATACTTAAAATATCCATATTTATTTAAAATGGCACTTTAAAATTGCCTATGTAAGTAATTTTACAAGAAAAAAATCCACATTCTTAAAAATCTTCATTTACTGTTTATCATTCACTTCATTCACCAAACTTTTATTCTTATGGTTCTAGACTCTGAGGACACATATATGAACAATGGTTTCCTCAAGGAGCTCACAGTTCAGTGGGGGAAAACAGCATGTACATTAACACTTATTATAGAAGAAGTGGTATGATAAAGGATTGTACAGAATAATTGGAGGTACAGAGAAGTGCACAACCCTGGCTGATGGGTTAGGTCTGAAAGGGAGACACAGTTAGGTCAGACACAGCTGTCTGAGTTAGGTCTGAAAGGGAGAATTGGCTGGAATTTGTTACAAGAAGAAGGTGGGGGAATATTCTAAGCAAGAGGCGGGAGAAGGTATGCCAAATTTGAGAAGCTGCAAGTACTTTAGCAAGGGTGGAGGGTAGAATGAATAATGGAGTGGTGAGAAATTGGTCTAGAAATGTGACAGGAACAACATGATGAAGTGCCCTGTGAATCTCTATGTGGGGAGGCGACACTGCAGAATTTTAACTAAGGGAATGACATGAGATTTATACACACACACACCCCCCTGTATATACATCTGCCCCTTGACCCCAGTCTTTAATCTTGTTTTACTTGAACATTTCCTTGTGTCTACATAGTTTATATATTTGTAAAATGTTCTCATATTTCTAGCCTCTTCATTCTCAGTGCTGTGTCTTTGAGTTGTTTCCAATAATGTCTCAGTAATACAACAGTGCTCTTACTGTTTTAAAAAAGATTTTACTCTCTGGGGATATTTCCCATCTTTGAAACTATAGGGACAAGGGTTAAAAACGTTTCTGTATCTTCTGTGACATTTTGACAGATTGCTTGCCAGAAAGATTGGGCTATCAGTATGTAGATGTATCTGTTTCACAATCCTCTTGTCATTTTATTTACTTTTGTTCATTTAGCATGTGAAGATTGGCACTAGAGACTAATGTTAATTCCCTTTTCTTTACAAATTGATATTTTACTTTGTATTGGTTTAATGTCTTCATTTCCTACCTTTTCAAGACCACTCGTCAAGTAGAGTTGGAGTATTGACCTTGTAAATATCTGTCAGTTCTTTACATATTTTTATTAGGAAGCTCCAATGCATTTTTAGTGAAAATATTTGCTTTTTCCATTTTGTTAAATTAATTTCTTTCATAATTAAAAAAAAGAAAATGCAAGTTAGGGGCTGAATTGTGCTCCCCCACCAAATGCTTATGTTGAAAACCTAACTGCCAGTACCTCAGAAGTTGACTGTATTTAGAGAAAGAGTTTTCACAGAGGTAGTTAAGTTAAGGTGAGGTCCCGGAGGAAGCACAGTCTTTGGACTTACTAGACCAAGATATTAAATCAGCGGTCTTAAATATACTCAAAGAGCTAAAGGAAATCATGTACAAAAAACAAAAGGAAACCAGACAAAATGAGAATAACAATAAAGGGATAGAAATTATAAAAAAGGAACCAAATAGAAATGATGGAGCAGAAAAGTGCAAAACTGAAGTGAAAAAATTTAATCGATGGGTTCAGCAGCAGTTCTGAGCCAGCAGAAAAAAGAATCTGCAAATCTGAAGATAGGGTAATTGAAATTTTCAAGGCTGAGAAGTAGAAAGAAAAAATAATGAAGAAAAGTGAACAGAGCCGAAGAGAACTATGAGAAACCATCAAGTGGACTAATACATGCATAATATGAGTTTCAGAAGGAGAAGAGAGAGAAAGGGACAGAAGACTATTCACAGAAATAATTACTGAAAACTTCCAAAATCCAATGAAACATATGAATATACATGAATCCAAGAAGCTCAGTGAACTCCAAGCAAGTTAAACTCAAAAAGATCCACACTGAGATACATAATAGTCAAGCTGTCAAACCTTAAGAGACAAAGAATCTTGAAAGCAGCAGGTGAAGTGATTCATCATATACATCCAAGGGATCCTAGACAACATTAACAGCTGATTTCTTATCAGAAACCAAGGAGGCAAGAGGGCGGTGAAACAACATGTTTAAAGTGCTGAAAGAAAAAATAATCTGTCAATGAAGAATTCTATATCTGGCAAAACCACCCTTCAAGAATGAAAAAGAAATGAAGACATAAATAGACAGAAGCTAGGGGGAGTTTTTTACTAGTAGACTTGCTCTCCACAACATATTGAAGGCAGTCCTGCAGGCTGAAATGAAAGGATACTAACTCAAAGCCATATGAAGGAATAATACTGGTAAAGGTAACTATGTAGCTAATATAAAAACCAGTATTATTGCACTTTTGGTTTGTAGCTCCTTATTTTTCCTATGTGAATTTAAAAATGCATAAAACAATAATTATAAATATGTATCAATGGGCACACAGTGCTGTAATCTGTGACAATAATAATTGTCAAAGGGGAAGGATGCCGATGTATAGGAGCAGAGTATGTTTGTTTACTGTTGAAACTAAGGTGGTATTCAAACTAGGATGTTACAAGTTTAGGATGTAATCCCCAAAGTAACCGGTAAGAGAATAACTAAAAATATACAGAAAAGGAAAGAAGGGACTCAAAACAGTACACTCTAAAAATTCAGCTACATACCAAAAAAGGCAGTAATGGAGAAATTGAGGAACAGAAAAGTAAGACTCTTAAAAAATTCAGTAGCTGAAAGTCAAAGTAAAACCTTCCTTATCAGTAATTACTTTAAATGTAAATGTATTAAGCTCTGGCCTAGTGAGCTTATATGTATATAAGGTTTGATTTGCTTTGGTTTGTTGAGACAGGGCCTTACTCTGTTGCCTAGACTTGAGTGCAATGGCATGATTATGGCTCACTACAGCCTCAGCCTGGCTCAAACAATCCTCCGACCTCAGCCTCTCAAGTAGCTGGGACCATAGGCATGCGCCACCATGCCCAGCTAATTTTTGTATTTTTTTGTAGAGATGGGTTTTTGCCATGTTGGTCAGTCTAGTCTTGAACTCCTGGGCTCAGGCAATCCTCTGGCCTTGGCCTCCTAGAGTGCTGGGACTATAGGCACAAGCCTGGCCTAGGTTTGTTAGTATTTTATTGAGGATTTTTGCATCAATATTCATGAGAGATATTGGCCTGTTGTTTTCTTTTTTGATGTGTCTTTGATTTTGGTATCAGGGTTAATACTGGCCTTATAGAATGAGTTTGGAAAGTCTTTATTTCTCCTTCATGTCTAAAGGATATTTTCACTGGATATATTATTCTAGGTTAAATGCTTTTTCTTCAGCACTTTAAATATGTTATGCCATTCTATCCTGGCCTGTAAGGTTCCATTGAAAAGTTTGCTGCCAGACGTATTTCCAGATATTTGAAGATACTTGAGCGTTGCTGTCTAAGCCATATTTGCATTAGGAATACCCAAAGCCCAGTAATACTGTAGTTCTTGCAGACTCAAAGAGATACCCCCTTGGTGGTCTTAGATAAGATTTGGAAGAATTCTCTGGATTACCAGGCCGACTCTTGTTCTCTTCCCTTAGTTTCTCCTAAACAAATGAAGTCTCTCTCTCTGTGCTGAGCTGCTTGGGGCTGGGGTTGGGGTGACACTAAGCACCCCTGTGGCTACCACCACTGGTATTGTGCTGGGTCAGACTTGAAGCCAGCACAGCACTGGGTCTCACCCAAGGCATGTTACTATAACCACTGCCTGGCTACCATCTGTGTTTGCTCAAGGCCCTGCAGCTCTACCATCAGCATGTGGAAAAGTCAGCCAGGCTTATATCCTTCCCTGCAAGCAGCAAGTTTTCCCAGGCACCAGATGGGCACAGAGATGCTGTCTGGGAGCCAGGGACTGGAGTCAAAAAACCTTAGATATCTACTATTCTGTTGTGGCTAAGCTGACACTGAAACTATGAGACAAAGTCTTTCCCATTCCTCCCTCCCCTTTCCAGAGGCAGAGGAGCCTTTTATTCATGCCCGTCACCACAGGCCCATGGGATGTACTGCCAGGCTACCTACCACCAATGTTCACTTAAGGCCCAAGGGCTCTTCAGTCTGCTTATGGTGAATGCTGCCCAGCCTGGGACTCACCTTTCAGGGCAGTGAGCTGCCCTCTGGCCCAGGGCAGGTCCAGAAATGCCATCTAAGCCAAGGCTGGAATTGGGGACCCAAGAGCCCACTTGGTGCTCTGCTCCACTGTGGCTGAGCTGGTACTATCTTCAAGAAAAAGTCCCCTTTACTTTTCCTTCTACTTTTCTCAAGCAGAAGGAATCTCTCACTATAACCACCACAGTTGGGAATGTGCTGGGCCTCACCTAAAGCCAGCCTGTCTGAGTCTCACCCAAGGCCCACTGTGTACTACCTGGGTATTGCTGCTGGTTATTCGGGGCCCAAGGGCTCTTCAGTCAGCAGGTGATGAATCCTACCAGCACTGGGTCCTTCCCTTCAAGGCAGCAGGTTCCCTTCTGGCCCAGGGCATGTCTAGAAATGTCATCCAGGATCTGGTGCCTTGATTAGGAGCCTCATGACTCTGCCCAGCACCCTGTCCTACTGTGGCTGAACTGGTATCCAAGTTGCAAGACAAAGTCCTCTTTACTCTTCCCTCTCCTCAAGCAGAAGGAAGGAGTCACTTTTATTGCTGTGAGCTGTGTTGCCTGGGATTGGGAAGGGTGGTGCAAGCACTCTCTGTGCTGCCCTGGTTGGTGTCTCACTAGGTCATGTTCCCCCAACTAGGTTGTGCACCCCCGAAGTCCACTGGCTCTTCAGCACAGCATTAGGACTGCCTAGGAGTTGCAATCCTTGTGGCCTAGACTGCCTTTCAGATTTATTTAGGACCCCAGAGCACTGTAGCCAGCGGAGGCGAGACTTGCCAAAACTCAACTTCTAACCACTAGGATGAGTGATTCCCCTTTGCCTAGGGCTGGTCTAAATGCTCCCTCCATGGGCATCAACTGAGTTCAGCCTAATTTTGCTTTCCACTCTGACAGAGCAGCACTGGGTTCCCCCAAGCACACAGACTATCTTTCTGTGCCACATGGCCACTGCCAGGGGAAGGGAGAGGGGTGGCATTGGCAATTCAAGACCATCTTTCCTACCTGGTTTTAACTTCATATCACTGAAAGAGGTACTGATTAGTTCAGCCACTTTGAGAAGCAGCCTGGAGATTTCTCAAAGAACTTCAAATAGAACTACCATTCAACCCAGCAATCCCATAACTGGGTATATGCCGAAAGAAATGTAAATCATTCTACCATAAAGACACGTGCACACGTATGTCATCACAGCCCTATTCACAATAGCAAAGACATGGAACCAACCTAGATGCCCATCAGCGGTGGACTTCATAAAGAAAATGTGGTGCATACACACTATGGAATACTAAAAAAGAACAAAATCATGTCCTTTGCAGCAATACAGATGAAGCTGGAGGCCATCACTCTAAACGAATTAACACATGAACAGAAAACCAAATACTGCATGTTCTCACTTATAAGTGGGAACTAAACATTGAGTACCCATGGACACAAAGAAGGGAACAATAGATACTGGGACCTACTTGACAGTGGGGGTTGGGAGGAAGATGAAGATCCAAAAACGACCTATCTGGTACTATGCTTATTACCTGGGTGATGAAATAATCTATACACCATACCCCCACAACACACAATTTACCCATGTAACAAACCTGCATGTGTACTCCCTGAACCTAAAATAAAAGTTGGAAAGAAAAATTTCAAGAAGTATTAAATACAAAGTAGCATGCCATGAAAAGTCTCCCTGTGCTACGAATGGAATGCCAAGTTTACAGTGTTTTACATTGCCACATAAAAGGGAATCTGAACAAAGCAAATGGAGAACATATGCCAGAGCTGAGCATGGTGGCTCATGCCTATAACCCCAGCATTTTGGGAGGCCGAGGTGGGTAGATCGCCTGAGCTCGGAAGTTCGAGACGAGCCTGGTCAACCTGGTGAAGCCTCATATTTGTATTATCTACAAAAAATGCCCAAAAAAATTTAGCAGGTGTGGTGGCACATGCCTGTGGTCCTAGCTACTTGGGAGGCTGAGGTGAGAGGATTGCTTGAGCCTGGGAGGTGGAGGTTGCAGTGAGCCGAGATCACGCCATTTGCACTCCAGCCTGGGTGACAGAGTGAGACCCCATCTCAAGGAAAAAGAAAAAGAAAAGAACATATTCCAGAAAGGAAGTAATCCAATGAAGTCATGGGAAAAAAAAAATGGCCCCACCAAAAGATGAAAAATATAAAAAAGATTAGAACTAAGTGTGTTTTTGGAATACTCAGGAAAGGAGTAAAAAAGAAAAGTAGAATATTTACAGGGAATAAAAGCAGTACTATTCTGCTGATGGCTCATATTGGCTAGGGAGAGCTAATGGTTAGATTTTCATGAATTATGTGAGTTTTTAAATACAGTCGTTATTAAAAATTAAACTATGTACTTGCAATTGAATGAACTATGTTAAAATTATACTACAACAGATTTTATTGTTTCTGGGAAGATGATCAGGGTACTGTACATTGAAGCTCATTAAATAAAAAAAATTCAATCTGATAAAAAAGCAATTCTTGGCCAGGCACAGTGGCTTACGCCTGTAGTCCTAGCACTTTGGGAGGCTGAGGCGGGTGGATTACAAGGTCAGGAGATCTAGACCATCCTGGACAACACGGTGAAATCCCGTCTCTACTAAAAATACAAAAATTAGCTGAGTATAGTGGCGTGTGCCTGTAGTCCCAGCTACTCAGGAGGCTGAGGCAGGAGAACCACTTAAACCCAGGAGGCAGAGGGTGCAGTGAGTTGAGATCGTGCCACTGCACTCCAGCCTGGGTGACAGAGCAAGACCCCGTCTCAAAAAAAAAAAAAAAAAAAAAAAAAATACCTGCAAGAGTATCTGTGGTATATACAGAGGAGTAGAATTGCTGGAGCATGGGGTATGCCAGTGTTTAGCTTTATGAGATAATGCCAAACTGTTTTGCAGAGTAGTCATAGCTATTTTTTCTTTCATCAGCAGTGGAAGCGCATTCCTCATTGCCTTGCATCCTTGGTAATGGTTGCTATTATCTAACTTTAAAAGTTTTGCCAGTTTAGTGGTGTGAAATGTTATTTCATAATGATTTGAATGTACATTTTCTTGATTACAAATGAGGTTGAACATCTTTGCATGTTAGGGGCTTATGCTTTTGTGAAATTCTAAATTCTTACTCACTTCTGTTTCTTTTTTTTTCTTTTAGAGATGAGGTCTCACTCGGTTGCCCAAGCTGGAGTGCAGTGGTGCAGTCATAGCTCACTGTAACCCCAGACCCTTGGGCTCAGGTGATCCCCCTGCCTCAGTCTCCTGAGTAGCTTAAAAGAAAAATTTGGTAGAGACCGGGTCTCACTGTGTTGCCAGGCAGGTCTGAAACTGCTGAGCTCAAGCAATCCTCCTGCCTTGGCCTCCCAAAGTGCTGAGATTACAGGCATGAACCACCGCACCCAGCCTTGTCTTTTCCTTTTTGATCTATGGAGATTCTTTGCATATTCTAGATGCTAATAATTTGCCAACTAAATGTATTGTGAAGATCTTCTTAGTAAGTAATTGGATGTGGGAGGGGAGGAAGAAGTAGTATAGAATTACTCCTAGGTTTCTAGTTTGGGAAACTGATTGGATGATGGTACAATTAAACTAGGACATAGAATAGAGGGGGAGAAACAGATCTCAGGGAGAGGAGAATTAATTCGGAGTTTAAAGTTCCTATGGGATATTCAAGTGGAGACGTCTTAGAGAAATTTGGCTATTGGGCTGGATGTGGTGGCTTGCACTTGTAATTCCAGCTTCTCTGGAGGCTGAGGTCAGAGGATTACTTGAGCCCAGGAGTTTGAGGCTGCACTGAGCTATGATTGCACCACTGTACTCAGAGGAAGACCCTGTGTCTAAAAAAATAAGAGATTGAAAGAAAAAAAAAAAAGAAATTTGACTATAGGGTTTGGAGATTAGGCCAAGCTCTGTTATGCTACATTAGTTCTGTAAGATCTTATATGATGAGCCTTTCAGAAGATTACAGTTGGAAGGAGAGAGAGTGGTAATTCTCCAACTCATTTGTCTTCTGCCCATCCCACCTTCCTCTCCAGGCCATGGATTCTCCAATCTAAATTTCTTATGAAATAAATATCCCAACCAAGTGACACACAAGACACTTCATCTTAGTTAATAATTACTTTATTAACCTTTTGGTCTTTCAACATTTAGTCTTTCTCAATATTTCCAGGAGAGTACTTCATTTTTATTTTGAAAACCATTCAACACATTTATCTTACATAACATGCAGAGCATATATCTATCTGTATTTTTAAAATTTTCCTGTTACTTGTTGATACATAGTACATAATTACATAAGTTATTCCATGTACACTGAAAACAGTATAGGAAATATATACATCTAAGACTTCTACTTTGTACAGTCTTTCATTAAATAAGAATATTTACACATACATTTTCAGATGTTTCTACCTTCCTGTATCTATTTGGAATTGTATGTAGGTAGCCACTGAAAGAATATGGGCCCCTTGGGAGGATGGCAGTGGAAGTCCATGAAGTAAAGGGCATTCTTTAAAAAGCAGATTGTATTATCATTTTGATTGCCTTTTAGTTATTTGAGATTCTGAGAATTCTGATAAACCCCAAAGCAGAAAGATTCCTTAGTACCCTTGGAAGATGGGAAAGGTGAGGGAAATACCGGAAGCAGGGCTAGGACTTGGCACATCCACTAAGAACATAGCACCGCAGTACAGCTTACATTATAGTGCCAGGGTAGAGTTATTACTGAGTAGCTTAGGATGATGAACATTGACCTTCCTACAGGAGTAGTAGCAGCTGATTTGTGACCATGATTGGTCACCTTTTAATGGAACTGCAAACTAAGAACAATTAGGGCTTGACATATACTCCATGTAGGGAAGTGATGGGAGAGGCAGCCTCTGTGTGGTCCATTCTTGGCAGCACTTTGTTTCCCTCTGGTTTTAGGGAGATCTTTTAGACCTGTAAGAAGAGAAAGGGGACATAAAAGTGTGATATTCAGACTCTGACTTCAGACTGGGTTTTGCTTGGAACATATTCAGTTCATAGATAACCCAAAGATCCTCAGGTAAAGGATGTGATGAGCTTTCCTGCTGCTATGCATTCATTATGGATTACAGGGGCTGCTTTTTTTTTAAAGCCATGAAAGACTTGGGGAAAATGTGTCAGTTTTGCTTAGATAGTTATAGCTGTACTTTAAGGTTGACAGGTAATCAGGGTAACTTCTAATACTTACCACATAAGATGGTGCCTCAGCATTTAAATAAATGGAGGTAGGAGAGGGCATGGTGGTAACATACTTTTAAACCAGTGATTGCAAAGCAAACCACAATGCAAGTATTTCTGACTCCCAAGATTGCCATTTCCTAAGAGCAATTCTGCAAGCAAAAGCAAACCTACCTTTCCTTGCTAACTGCTTTCAGTAAATTCTTGATGGCCTTAGATTCTGGATTCAGACACCTCTTCTCACCCTTCTTTTTCATTGTAGCACTGCAGAAATAAATAGGGATGAAAATATTTAAAACAATGTTGGGTCAATAAAACAGATGGCATACACAGTTCTGAAGTCCGACATTTAAGTTGCACTCTGCATGTTTTTGTTTGCTGTACATTAGTTTTATAATCATCATAAACCCTTACTGATCTTTTGTTATTATCATTACATATTTAATACAGTATATAATTACAACCAGGGAAGTGATAATCAGATGGGATTTCACTCACATGATCTCAACATGTGGACAAAATTGACTTGGAGGAATAATTTCAAGTTTTTCTAAAGACCTTGGATTAACAGGTTGATTACTAATGCTGATGCAGGTACAGCGTACAGTTCTTGAGAGAGGTATTCCTGTAGGAAAAGAGAAAGGAACAGCAGAGAAAGTTAGCACAGTATTCATGTTAGACATTTAATGTAGACTGGTGGTATTTAGCAGAACCTATATCCCCATATTAGCAAACAGTCACTTAATCTGAGGAGGAATGAATCGCATCATAACACAATTGTAAATGATTAAATAGTTGATTATCTGGAAGAAAAGAATTGCAGCTTATTGATTATAAAGTCAAACCCTTAAACACTGTTCCTGTGGTTCATTGAGCTTAGTTAGGTAAGGAAGTATCTATCTCATCTCTCTCCGCATTCCCTCATTTTCTCTCTCTATCCTCCCTCTTCCCCATCTCTTCTGTCCTCCTTCCCTTTTTCCTTCTCTTTCTCTTATTCTATTTGTTTTTCTCACTTCAATTCATGTAAGTTTTATGATCTGAGGGAATCTCTATTTATTTCCCTCTTATTTATAAACATGCAGTGAAACTTTTACAAATACATTATTTCTGTATTTTTAGAATTTATACCTATTCCTTTCTCATTTTACAAATTAAGTATCCTTTGATGTTCCTTACCTTGAATGCCACTTAGAGTCAGAAAGACAAGGCAGCAAATCAGAATGGTAGTTTGATTCATGGTGCTGAGACTGGAGATTCCTCTGCTGCAGACTCAGAATATGTCTAAGCAGTTGAAGAATGTCTCAGAAAACGTGAGGCGAGTGTGCCGTATTTATCTGCAAAGGCATTTTCCCTCCCTAATTCTGATTGGATAGCATTACAGTTGACTTAGCAAAACCTGCTGGCTGTTCCTGGGGAAGTCCCATGTTGCAAAATCGAAGGTATCATGTTTGTTTATTGTAGCCTACAAGTATGGAATTTCCCTCTGCCCCTCTTTTTTTGGTAATAGTGAATTAGGTTTCACTTTCCAAAACATGAACTGTTTCTTGAAAAAAAGAACTTCATTGCATATAGAAAAAAACAAAGGTTGCAATCCATGCTAACTATGCTTTTTCTCAACACTTAAACTTTTATAGTTAATTTCAGAGGCTATTTTTAAAAATATCCCCAGTAATAGAAATTTTTCATCCTTTATAGGTAAACCTAATTTTTTGGTAACAGCAAGTTGTGCCTGATTATTAGAACAGTGATTTACCTTGATAGTGCTCCTTGATCAAATACTATAAAGTAATAGGATTGGCTTGCTCAGACAAGGTCAAAGATATGGAACTGGCAAGTTTTAAATAATTCAATAAATGCTTTGTTCATTCATAACACCATTAGATTAAGTAAACAGCCTCCAACATAACTATTTTGAGGGAAAGCACTGCTCATTTGGGTATCTAATTTCTGGTGTGTTAAAACAAGTTTCATGTCCTACAGCAGTCCCTGAATGAAAACATCATAAGATGGTATCTAGGATGATGGGAGAAAAGGATTCATAGCTATCTTAGGGTTATTGTAAAAAAACAAAGGGTGCTTTTTGAGGAAATGAATTTAAAAGGGGAGGTATGCATAGAGACAGACCTTGGGAAAGCAGCTTGAGACAGGAGGGAAACAGGTTGATTTAAGATGGGGTTCAGCTGCAAGAGACTGTTAAATGCAAAAGAAAAGAAAAAAAGTGTCAGCCATTGAGCTAGTAACAATGATAACTGAAATTGGCACAATTTTAACTGGATGATGAATTGTGGCAAAACTTAATTTCTTAGCATTTAATAGTACTTGGCTGATTATTTATAGTAGCTAGCAGTAGAAACACATGATACTCATATAATGGAACACATGTTGAACCTGAAAGTGGAAATTTAACAGAATCCATGGATATAGTGGTCCTTGGTTGTATTCTTTGCGAGTGATTAATAACAGGGAATCCAAGATGAATTACTGTTTCAAAAGCAGGCACCACCCTGCAATGAGAGATCTGAGGCAAGTGATATTTAGAACCTAGGAAAATATATGGGAGTTCTTTTCATAGTCAGCTGGGCTGCAACAATGCAGGGATTGGTCAGGGAATGGAAAAGCTTCCATCCTAGGATGAGGCTACTGTACCTGGCAGATACTGTCTCAGAACCTGGTATCAGGGGCCAAGAATAAAGCCTATATCTGCAAACTGGGCACACACAAGACATGGATCCTCAAATGCAGGAACTTCATCATTGGAACAGAGAGTGAGTTGCTTGGGGCAAATGGAGTTTGCTAGAGAGCTGACTCCCATGTTAATCTGTTCTAGGGACTGGAATAGAGCTAAGCTTTCAAGCGAATAAGTCAGCGGAATTAGCTGTGGGAAACTGGAAAGACAAAAGAGAGGGAGGTGAGGTAGAGACTGACAGAACCCGAAAGACTTTCACCTAGCAAAGAGGTGTTCCTTCTGATGAGAGAAAGGCTTATGAGAAATAGTGACATGGAAGGATGCTTCCATGTCTATTTATGCAGAACAAACATTTGCCTGTGAATAGAATGCCAACAAATTTCAGAGAAATGTCTGACATCATGAATGGAAGAGGCCTGGAAAAGTTCAAGATTAACCAATCAAAACAAGAGATGGTGATGGTTTTATTTTAGTTAGTATCTGAGTTGTCAGCTAAGATGTCTCTATATAGAAGACAATGTAAAAAGGAGATACTTGATAAATGGACTAAAAATCTGTTATTGGGGATAAAATATTTGATTTTTACTAAACATTGTATTACATTAACTGTGTGCCAGACATTGTTTGAACTGCTTTATGAATATTGACCATATTGACTCATTTTATCCATATAATTTCTATCCTGACCCAGCCACTCTTCTATTTTTTTCACCATAGATTATTTTTACCTGTTCTAGAACTTCATATAAATAGAACCACTTAAGTATATACTCTTTTGTGCAAGACATCTTTTGCTCAGTATGTTTCTTAGATTCATCAATGTAGTTGCATGAATTAGTAATTTGTTTCTCTTTATTGATGAATAGTAATCCATTGCACAAACATATCAGTTTGTTTCTTGTTGATGGACACCTTGACTGTGTTCAGATTTCAGTTATTATATATAAATCTGCCACGAAGATTTTTGTGTAATTTTTTTTCTGGGCATATGCTTTCATTTTGTGGGGTACATATGTAGCAGTGGAACATGATCGCTTACTTTTTTTATTTTAAAAACCTAAGTGATCATGTCACTCTGCTGCTTAAGACCTCAAACAACTTCCACTTAGAATAAAATCTAAATTTCTAATTAAGCTGCTTTACTAAGTCCTCTATGATCTGGGTGCTACCTGTTTGTCCAACCTCATATCATTCCTTCTCAACCACTACAATCCGGTCAGTGGCCCATACACTGGCAGTTTTCTCCATCTGGAATGCTTTTCCTCCTGTTTGTCACATAGAGTGTTCCTTCTGGACATTTAGATTTTAGCTGGCTTGTACCTTCTCTTGTCACACAATCTGAAGCAGACGTGACTTTAATTCTCTACATGGCATTTCATACTATTTGATATTCAGTTCATTCTGTTTTTTTAGTGTAATGTCTTTTTCTCCACACTAAAATGTATGCCCCAGGAGAACAGGGAACTGAAATGCATATGAGAGGCATTTGGTAAATATTGGGTAGAAGGGTAGATGAATGAATCTTTACAGACTTTAAGTAACAGCATACAAGGATTGTATTTCAAGAAGTATTTCCGTTGGTTCATCAGATTTCTGAATTTGAACATGAGTATTATTGTTTTCCTTAGCTTTAAGAACCAAGTTTAATTTAAGAAGACTATAATTTCCCCAGAAGTTAGTTTAGATTTAGTTAGGTAAAATCAATACAGATATTCTCAGCTAGCTATAGGACAGACTCTTCATTCCAAGAACTCTGGTAAATATAGAGTGGTGCCCCTAAAAGCTTCTTAATTATTCACTGCTTTTTATCTGTAATTAAGGATTGAATGAATGAATGCAGGAATGCAAATCTCCTCAGTGCATATTATGTATATGGCCATGGACAGTGTTAGAAGAAGGAGAAGTAGACTTGTTCTCATTATTTTCTGTGCACTTTGTGTAGGGAACTAAAGCTAATCTCAGGGAATACTAGAAGGGATAAGATCCAATATTTACCCTTGACGGGTTTACATTCTAATTGGGAAGACCAAAAACTATGAAACAATAAATATCAATAAGAGAAACTTTATGGGCCAGGCATGGTGGCTCACGCCTGTAATCCCAGCACTTCGGGAGGCCGAGGCGGATCACCTGAGGTCAGGAGTTCAACAACAGCCTGGCCAACATGGTGAAACCCTGTCTCTACTAAAAATACAAAAAATTAGCCGGGCGTGGTGGTGGGTGCCTGTAATCCCAGCTACGTGGGAGGCTGAGGCAGGAGAATCGCTTGAACCCTGGAGGCAGAGGTTGTAGTGAGCCGAGATCACACCATTGCACTCTAGCCTGGGCAACAAGAGTGAAACTCCATTTCAAAAAAAAAAAAAGAAAAAAAACCTTTATGATCAGTACCAAATGAGTGGTATAGAAAATAAATAACGTGGAGGTTCATAGGAGACTATACGTACTCATTAAGGTCAGAAGTTTTCAGAAGATCCCTCAGAAAAAAAGACCTCAGATGAGCCATAAAGTGTGAATCTTACTTAAATAAGTGGCCAGGAGAGGAAAGCTTGTGCAATTACAGATAAATGTCATTAAAAAATGGCAAAGGGGGAAGCCAACTAACCAGTTAGGAAGATTGGTGGTCTCATAGGAGTGATAATGCCTTGTTAGGATTCTGTAAAATCTGGTCCTTAGTTTTTCCAGTCCAGAAATTCTCATTTTTCCTAGTCATCCACGGTAAGCATATTCTCAGAGAGTTAACTCTGCTAACAAAATCTAAAAGAGACTAAGATGAAAATTAAAAGACTGTGTATCCATTTACAATGAGAACTTTTTCAGTGAGTAGGATGATTGGTTTTGGTATCCAAGTCACCCCTTTCCCAGGATCAGATTACCTATGAAATTGAATTAGTATCAGAACAGTGCATGGTGAGCAGAGTCAAACAAAGGACCCTTCTCGTTTTAAATGAGGGGTCTGCTCAGGGTAGAAACCTGACAAATGTGATCAGCGTGGAAAAATCATTTAGAAAAAAAATCAAACTTTTAGAGACAGTAGCAAGACCACTATTACTTATTTTCACCCAAAACCAAGACTGCATGTGTCATTTAAATAAAAATATAAATGATAACTCTTTTTATATATTTCTCTCAATTTTTGCAAGGTTTATGGTATATTAACTTTCCTAGAATTCACTGATCTGAGTATAGTTTTGAAAGAAAATGAAAGTCAAGGAAGTATCCCGCTTTAGTTTCTGTTTCAGTTGCTATTGATTTATCTTTAAGCCTCTGATTATGGCATCAGGCCAAAAAAGACAACCATAAAAAAAGGAACAGTCTGCCCTGACAGACTAATGAGCATAGACCAAGGAAAAAATGCTTTCCCGGAAACTGTTGTGCTTAGAAGAAATTTTCTAAAAAGTGAGCAGGAGGACATCAGTGATTTCTGTGGGACTGGGAATCCCCTCAGCTGGTGCAGAATGTGCCTTGGAAAGTATGGGAGAGGAGGGCAAAGCTTCCCCTTCATAGTTTTCACTCTGAGCTCTCAAAAGATTCCCTGAGCTCACGGTGTTTGGTAATACTGGTTATATACTTTTCGATTACCCATGCGTCTCATCTTTCATAGCCAGCCTAAGCAGAGGGCAAAATGAGTGCTGGCAAAGTGGGTGGTAGACCCTAACAATCATCATGGCGTTGGAGGAGGGAGGGGCTCAGAATAGCTTCTGTTTGGATACATTTTAGGCTATTCAGTGTTTCTGAACTCATGCACTTGAGAGGACTTTTACAAATATGGCAGATTTCATCATTTGGAGGGAGAGACAAAATTGGAGGACATTATAATAAGGGAAATGTGTTTGGGGGAAGTGTGGTGCATTTCTTTCTCCTTCCCATAAATAAGATATTTCAACAAAATAAATTAGAATTTTGTGATATTTTGTTCTGTTTTTAATCAAAATCTTTAGAAAATGTGTGGTTTTAATTTTAATTGATTCATCATTGGTTGTCTTTTCAGAAGAGGAATCTCGAGATACAATGTAGTTCACTAGTGCATGTTATTCCATATTTTAGATTATTGTGTTTGGAATTGGTGGGTTCTTGGTCTCACTGACTAAGAATGAAGCCGTGGACCCTTGCGGTGAGTGTTACAGTTCTTAAAAATGGTGTGTCTGGAGTCTTTTCCTTTAGATGTTCAGATGTGTCCACAGTTTCTTTCTTCTGGTGAGTTCATGGTCTAGCTGACTTCAGTAGTGAAGCTTCAGACCTTCATGGTGAATGTTACAGCTCTTAAAGGTGGCGCGTCTGGAGTTGTTCATTCTTCCTGGTGGGTTCATGGTCTTGCTGGCTTCAGGAGTGAAGCTTCAGACTTTCACGGTGAGTGTTACAGCTCATAAAGGTGGCACAGACCCCCAAGAGGGAGCAGCAGCAAGCTTTACTGTAAAGAGTGAAAGAACAAACCTTTCACAGCAGGGAAGGGGATCCCAGAGGGTTGCTGCTGGCTGGCTGGGGCAGCCTGCTTTTATTCCCTTACCTGGCCCCACACACATCCTGCTGATTGGTCAGTTTTACAGAGAGCTAATTGGTCCGTTTTACAGAGAGCTGATTGGACCGTTTTGACAGGGTGCTGATTGATGCGTTTACAATCCCTCAACTAGACACAGAGTGCTGATTGGTGCATTTACAATCCTCTAGCTAGACATAAAAGTTCTCCAAGTCCCTACTAGATTAGCTAGACACAGAGCACTGATTGGTGCATTTACAAACCTTGAGGTAGACACAGGGTGCTGATTGGTGTATTTACAATCCCTTAGCTAGGCATAAAGGTTCTCCAAGTCCCCACTAGACTCAGGAGCCCAGCTGGCTTCACCTAGTGGATCCCACACTGGGGCTGCAGGTGGAGCTGCCTGCTAGTCCTGCACCACATGCCTGCACCCCTCAGCCCTGGGGTGGTCAACGGGACCAGGTGCCATGGCGCAGGGGCAGCGCTCCTCAGGGAGGCTTGGGCTACACAGGAGCCCACGGTGTTGGGTGGGGGAGGCTCAGGCTTGGTGAGCTGCAGGTCCCAAACCCTGCCCCCATGGGGAGGCAGCTGAGGCCCAGCGAAAATTTGAGCGCAGTGCCAGCGGACCGGCACTGCTGGGGAACCCGGGGCACATCTGCAACTGCTAGCCGGGGTGCTAAGCCCCTCACTGCCTGGGGCCGTCGCAGCCCGCCAGTGCTCCAAGTGCAGGGCCTGCCGAGCCCATGACCACCTGGAACTGGTGCTGGCCCGAGAGCACCCTGCACAGCCCCGGTTCCCGCCCACGCCTCTCCCTCCACACCTCCCTGCAAGCAGAGGGAGCTGGCTCCCGCCTTGGCTAGCCCAGAGAGGGGCTCCCACAGTGCCTGCGGTGGGCTGAAGGGCTCCTCAAGCATCTCCAGAGTGGACGCTGAGGCCGAGGAGGCGCCGAGAGCCAGGGCTGCTAGCATGTTGTCACCTCTCATTATCATTTAGTTTTCTTCAACCTCTTACTGACAGTTTGTCTTTGTGAACAATTTGAAGATGAATGCTAAGTCAGGATTTATTGTATAGAGTCTATAACTCACACTAGGGCATTTCCAATTTAGAAGCAGTTTATTGTGCAGCACCGAGGAACTATGAATACATCTGTACTTATGCTGCCAGGAGTTTTAGGACATATTCTTCTTAGGTACTTAAGTGAAACTATGGTTTCAGTGTTATGTGTTAATCTCAGACTTGCTCAATTTCATTACCAGTGTCTGATAAATAAAATTTCCAGACAAGGCAAGAAGAAGCAACTAATATTGCCTCATTCACCCCTTCTCCAAAAAAAAAACCCAGTTTTTTTGTGTATGTACTACTTATAATCCACAGAATGTGCTGACCCTATCATAAAGATTTATAATTGTTGGCTATGAAAATCTTTTCAGAAACAGATACAAAGAGGTATATTAATTCCATGTGAGCATATTAGGTCCCGTACTCAGTAGCCAAAAATAATTAAGTATAATCTTTCCTTTTCTAATAGTATTATCCAAAACTACTCCATTTGTTTGAAAGCTCTTCTTGGCTAATTAGAGGAAACAGTCCTGAAATTTTAAGTCACTGTGGGTGTTTGGCTTCTTAAGTTCCATGTATTTAAAATTGAATCTGCAGTTTTTTCTGCTAAACTACATCTTCCCCCTCATATCCCTATTTCTGTTAGTGACAGAACTATTCTTTCAGACATCAAAAGTTCAGTCTTTTTCCCTTGTTTCTTCTCTTGCTTTAAAATTAGATTCAAATCCTTAACATGTTCTTTGTTTCTTTTTCTCAGCTTCAACTTTCTTTTTTTGATATGGAGTCTCACTCTATGTAGCCCAGGCTGGAGTGCAATCATGCAATCTCGGCTTACTGCAACCTCCGCCTCCCATGTTCAAGCGATTCTCCTGCTTCAGCCTCCTGAGTAGCTGGGATTACAGGCATGCACCACCACACCCAGCTGATTTTTTTGTATCGTTAGTAGAGACGGGGTTTCACCATGTTTGCCAGTCTGGTCTCGAACTCCTGACCTCGTGATCCACCCGCCTCGGCTTCCCAAAGTGCTGGGATTACAGGCCTAAGCCACCGTGCCCGGCCTCAGCTTCAACTTTCACGTCCAATCTATCACTGTCTTGATTCTTTCTGTAGAGTGTGCTTGTCATTATATTTCTACTCTTACCAATATCACCTTAGTTTAGCCCTTCTTCTTTTTATGATAGTAAAATACAAATAACATAAAATTTCCCATTTTAACCATTTAAAAGAGTATGATTCAGTGGAATTCAGTACTTTCACAGTGCTGTGAAGCCATCACCATAATTTAGTTCCTGAACATTTTCATCACCCAGAAACCCCATACTCATTAAGTAGTTACTTCTCATTAACACCTCCTCCAAGCCCCAGTCAACTAATTTGCTTTCTGTTTTTATGGTTTTTGCCTACTCTAGATATTTCCTATAAAATGGAATCATACAATATGTGGTCCTTTGTGTCTGGCTTTTTTTACTTAGCATATTTTCAAGGTTCATCCATGTTGTAGCATGTATCACTACTTCATTCCTTTTTATGGCTGAATATCTATTGTGTGTGTATACCACATTTTATCCATTCACTTGTTAATGGATATTTGGGTTGTTTCTGCTTTCTGGCTGTTGTGAGTAATGCTGCTACGAACATTTGTGTACCAGTTTTTGTTTAAAGAGCTGTTTCAGTTCTTTTGAGTATATACCTAGGAATGGAATTGATGGATTATATAGTAATATATAATTATTATTGCAGAGCCAGCCCCATACTTTTCACACCAGTATTTTCCAAAATGTGGGACACTACCATGTACATTGATAATAACATTTAGTATCAGTGAATTATTGTTTTCTTAACTTCAATCCCTCTGATTAATTAAATCAGGGGGAATATTATTTTTTTCATTGTATTTTGTTTTATTGTTACATTTTATTTCCATGGCATGTGTTACCATTTCACATGTATAGTAGTGAAAGTTTACTTTTGATGTTAATATATGTAAAATAAAGTGGTATATAGAGTTTCTAAAAATATAATGAAGATCAAACAGAGAAATGTTAAAAAAAATTGTAAAGATGATACGAGAATGCCTTGAAGTTTTGGAAATACAGACCTGAGCTATTGCAGCAAATCCCAACTGATTTTCCTTCTCCAGTCTTTCTCACTTTCAACAACCATTCATGCAATTCCTAGAATATTTTCCAATGACTTTGATAGGGTCACTCTGTTCTTCACAGACATTTGTTGAATCCCCATTTTGTACAGAGTAAAATTCAAGGTTGTTTATCTATATTTTCATGTCTTTCATCCCTCCAACCAAATGAATCTAATTATGATTCCTAAAAATCACTTTATACTTCCTACTACTGTACATTCCCTTATGTCATTCCTCTGCTGTAAATTCCTTTTCCCTTAGTTCATATTGCCATTCAATAGGGTCTGATATGTACCAAAAACTGTACTGTTGGCCTGGACTACAATGGCTTTCTTTTACACTTATGAGACAGCAGATAATAGGCACAGAAATAATTCATTAATTACAATGGCAGTAAGTAGTATGATAGAAAAATAGAGAGTGTTATGGAAATAAATAAATAGGACATCTGATCTAATTGAAACTGAAGGGGTGGTTTCAAAGGCTTCTTGGAGAAAATGTCATTTAAGCTGAGACCTAAGTAATTAGTAGGCGTTAGCTTAATGAAGAAATGGACAGAGAGAATAGTATGTGCAAAGGTACCAAGGTGGGGAGGATCTTGGCTCAAATATGTTAATTATGCATATTTCATATATTTATTTTGCTATGAAGAACTTTAGGTATATGTTTTCTTCTCAATAATAATGTACATTATAATGTATATAAATATATAATATTTAATATACTTCTTACAAATACCAATTTATCATGCAGCCTTAACTCTGTGAATTTTTTTTTGAGGCAGGCTTTTGCCCAGGCTGGAGTGCAGTGGTGTGATCACTGCTGACTGCAGCCTCAACCTCCCGGACTCAAGTGATCCGTGCACCTCAGCTTCCCAAGTAGCTGAGACTACAGGCATGTGCCACCATACCCAGCTAATTTTCATATTATTTATGGAGATGAATTTTTGCCATATTGCCCAAGCTGGTCTTGAACTCCTGGGGTTAAGCCATTCACCTATGTCGGTCTCCCAAAGTGCTCAGATTATAGGTGTGGGCCACCATGCTCAGCCAACTATGTGAATTTTTATTTTTAAAGAGACTTAAAAAAAAATCAGTGTAGTAGTCAAAGATTAAAGATTAAAGTCAAGCCTTTTTTTTTTTTTTTTTTTTTTTTGAGGTGGAGTTTCGCTCTTGTTGCCCAAGCTGGAGTGCAATGGCATGATCTTGGCTCACTGCAACCTCTGCCTCCCAGGTTCAAGCGATTCTCCTGCCTCAGCCTCCCTAGTAGCTGGGATTACAGGCGCGTGCCTCTACACTCGGCTAATTTTTTGTATTTTTAGTAGAAACGGGATTTCACCATGTTAGCCAGCCTGATCTTGAACTCCTGACCTCAGATGATCTGCCCGCCTTGGCCTCCCAAAGTGCTGGGATTACAGGCATGAGCCACCCCACCCAGCCAGATTCAGGTCTTAAAACTATCCAGGGAATTTATATGGAAGTCCCATCTCTATATAGAAATTTATATAGATTTATATAACAATTTATTATAAATCTGTTTTGTATCTATGACCTGTATAATAATACAATATATATACCTGATTATAATCCTAAAATAAATATTTTTATTTTTCAAATGTACGGGTGCCTATATAGAGAGTACTGCTGTCAGTCAAGGCTTTTGGTTACATGCAGAGAAACCAACTCTGGCTATCTTAAGGAGAGAAATAATTTAGTTGGAGATTGAAGAATCCACAGGACAATGGAGAATAAGTCTTGGAAAATGGACAAAGACCTAAGGGAGCTAGGTGATAGGAAGGACTAGCCAGAGTCATGCTACAGAAACACACATTGGGAAGCCACTACTGTAAGACTTTCATTGTTGTTGCTGCTGCTGCCAGGCTTTAAATAATTTTCTTACTCGTAGTATCTTTGTGATGCCAGTTGGAGTTCAAAGTCTAGGGTAGAAACAGCATGGCTGAGTCCTTGTTGTGGCTATAGGAGAGGATCTCCTCTCTTTGGATTCTCTCTTTTGGCCTCCCTCCAACACTCACATAAGGGATTTTCTCCAAGTACGAAGGGGGTTTGGACTATCAAGACCTCCCCCTACTGACAAAACAAACAACTGTCTTTCCCACCTACCCATTAAAATATATTTCTAAACAGTTCTGCATGATGATGGATAGGCATATGTTTCTGAAATATAAGGCAAAATTTTTAAAGGCATCTCAAATGTCCTGGAAAGTATGTAGTTGTTCTTTTTTTTTTTTTTTTTTTTTAAAAAGAAAAGAAAGGTTGTGGTAGTTTATTAGAGAAAAAAATGACTTTGATTCTTTAAACTAGTCTTGAGTATACCCAAATTTTATAGTATATAGGCATCAAAAAAGAAATTTATTAGATTACGTATTTTTCTAAGAGACAGAATTACGAAAAGTCAAGGTGATTGCCAGATATACATTGGCTTATTTTTCAACATTTTTCTTTGGTAGACAAAAACGTTTTATATTTCAAATGTGTCCAAGATATTGCTATCATTTATACAAATGGATAAAAACACAAAGTACAGTAAACACACATATCCTAATTGCTTCAAAACATCTCAATGAAAAACAGTTGAAAAACATCAAATTAAGACCAGTGCTACTAATTTGGTTATGAAATATGTGCACTTTTGCCAGTATCCCATAGCGTATAATTTTTTCATAGTACATTTTATGAATTACATTTCATGAATTGGTTATAAAACAAACCAAATGATGCATAAGAATGTTTCCCTATATACTGATGTGCTACATGATATTTGGAGAAAGAAATGTGTATTTGCATGAAAAAACATTTGAGGAGTGTTTTACTACACATAGATGCTTTTGACTCATAAGGGCTTGACTCCAGTAATAATGTCAATGTCTCCACTGTAACCACAGATAGTAACATAGCATAAAGATCAATACAGAGAGATGACTTCTAGAGACAGAAATGTTCTCATAGTCACAACAGAATAGTTATAAACATCAAATCTAGAAGGTTCTCTAGCCTAGAAATGCATGAATGTATAATACAACAAGTAACAATGTGAAAGCACTTTGTAAACTCCAGTGGTAAGGAGCCTTTCTTAAGGTAGCTTTTCCTAGAAATCCATTTAATTGTTGGACTACTTTGGACAGCGGAATTTTGATTGTCATTCATTCAGGAAGACTGTGTTTCTATTTTTGGTCCTTTCACCCACCTTTCATCCTTCACATAACTGTACAAAAGTTGAAAGTCACAAACCTATAGAAAAGTCTCAGTTTCCTACTGCAGAATTCTTGTCATTTCAGTAGTCACAGTTAAACTTGTTCTAAGTTTTTCAAATCCTCTTTTCCAGGACTTCATATGTTTTGATATTTTTAAAAATTCTTTCTTTCAACTTTCTGGAATAAGAAAACAAGAGTTTTATTTACTTGGACTGTTCTTATTTCCCCCAGGACATCTAAAAACATATAGTAAGAAAGGGAAACTGTTACAACCAAGGACCCCTTAACAGAATATTTCACACAGGATCATAGCAGAATCTTTCTATAGTTGTCCATATTATTTTCTTTTTCAAAAGATCTGTCTTGGATAAAACAGATTATAACATGGGAGTAATCTGGTAACTTACTTTGATTATAAGTCTTGCTTGCTTCGATTTGGGATTTAGGCATCGTTGTCCTTTATTTTCTTTCAGGGTAATACTGTTAAAAGAACATACAAAAGAGTCTTAAAGTTTAGATGCAAATACATAAACAAAAAAGCCTGCACCATTGTCATCTTCAGCAAGTTCATTACTTACATCACTTCTATTTTGTCACAGTTGTTACTTGGGTAAATTATGGAGGCTTTCTCAATATCTGCCACTTTCACTGCTTTTACTCCAGGGCCTATGCAAAGACAGCGTCCTCTTTTGAACATAGGGAAACCTAGAATAGATGACAGCATTAGTTAGTAATGCATCTGATTGCAACAGATGGCTGTGGTTTATAACTGGTGGCGAACGTGAGCAGAATTTTCATTAAGGGTGAAGATAGTAATTTGTCAAATAGCACTTAACACAACTATTACTGGGAAAAGAGTTAAGTAAGATGTTGATTAATTCTCTTTAAATTTGTAAGCGAATCACTAAAAAACAGGAAGCATGAAGGAAGTTTATTGGAGGTGAAGCTTGTTTTGCCCCCTTGATTTTATCCTCAAGTATTTTCCCAGAAAGCTTGTTAACATGATCGCTATATAAAATCTTCTTAATAGACACTTAAAACTGTTGCTAAAGGCTCTTGCCAGATATTCTAGCCAAATCAAAAATTCCATGAAGTCCATAATTTCTAGTTTCAATAATCATCTCTAGTACCTTAAACACATCCATCATTTTTGTGCTAAAGCTGTATAACTTCTAATCTGTGAGATTAAATATAACTTTATCATGTCTTTTAGGATAAAAGTGGAAGAAAAGACATTTGAAACATTAGAAAAGGAACTTATAGGTTGAGAAATAAAAAGTCCTGCTTACCTTGAACAACCGTAGCACACAATATCATAGCTAAGGCTATAGCCATGCCCTTCACACTCATGTTTGATTTTTTCTGCTGCTGCGGTTGCTGCCACTGCTGCTGCTGCTGCTGCTGCTGCTGCTACTACTACTACTTCAGCTTTGCTACTCTTCTTGGAAGGAGTAGAAATGCTGAACATGAAAGGAAATTGACAATTGGTATATATAGAGCATTTTATACACCCGCAATCCTTTTATGGCACAGGAATTTCCCTCTTTGAGTCATGCACCTTTCTTGCTTCCAAGAGTTTCTGTTTTGTTCTCTTCTAAATGCTACTGTCCCTTCCTATTTGTAGTAGTGTTGAAAGTGATAAGAATGTGAAAGCACTGTGTAAACCCAGATGGTAACCAGCCTTTTTAAGGTAGCTTTTCCTAGAAATCTGTTTAATTGTGGTGGGCAGCGGAATTCTGATTGTCATTCATTCGGGAAGACTGTGTTTCTGTTTTTGGTCCTTTCACCCACCCTTCATCCTTCACATAACTATACAAAAGAATATTCTGAGAAGCTTTTTCTTTGTCATCTAACTTTTTCTTTCCAGTTCGAACTCTTTTTTTTTTTTTTTTTTTTGAAACGGAGTCTCGCTCTGTCGCCCAGGCTGGAGTGCAGTGGCCGGATCTCAGTTCACTGCAAGCTCCGCCTCCCGGGTTCACGCCATTCTCCTGCCTCAGCCTCCCGAGTA
>NW_012108141.1:2063846-2099919 GCF_000951045.1 Mandrillus leucophaeus
GCCAGGATGGTCTCGATCTCCTGACCTCGTGATCCGCCCGTCTCGGCCTCCCAAAGTGCTGGGATTACAGGCTTGAGCCACCGCGCCCGGCCCAGTTCAAACTCTTATGATAGATAAGGCCTATATTATTTGACACCAGATGACCTTTTCATATTTTTGCCTGTAAATGAGTGCCTAAAGAAGTTTCCCTGTGCTTCTGTATTTATGTCCATATTGTTTTGCATTTTAAACAATTTTTACTTTATATATTTTATTTATTTTGTTTTGCTTTTATTTTTAAATTTAATTTAATTTAATTATTTTATTTTATAATTATTTTATTCTGCGAAGCTTTTATTACAGGCAGATGGCAGGGGGCTCAGTCCTTCGCAGCTGCTTTCCTCATGGCGGTCAGGACGTTGCTCAGCTCCTCCTGCCTTCTCTTGGGGCAGATGATTGTCCCTACCCTTTTCTTGATGAATTTGAGGGCCCGTTTGACCTTGGAGACCTTCAGTAACTCCATGCCACGCCACTCGTTAGGGGTGAAGCCACACACCTCTGGGATCATGTCCCACACAAACTTAGTGTGTTTGGTCAGGCGCCCACGGTGGTTGTGCCTGGGCTTGCTCACGTTCTTGGTCACCTTGTGGCCCTTATTGAGGCCCACTATAGGGTAGTACAGAGTCATGGCTTCTGCCCTCCAATGGTGGCCATGGCGGAAAACTACTTTATAAATATTTTAGCACTGTTACTTAGTACGTGAAGTTGTATGAGTTGTGTTAGGGATCATAAAAAAAAGTGATCCTCTTTCCTCATGTGATAGTTTTACCTCTGAGATTCTACTTTGATGTAATTCCTATCTTTTTTTGTCTTTATCTTTTCCTGTTAAGCTTCCTAAATCTTTGTTTTAAGTGTGTCACTTGTAGACATTTAAGAAAATCATATCCAAGGAGCTTTCTAATGGGTAAGCTTAATAAAATACATTTACTGTTTAACTGGTAATCTGTAATTTTTAAAATGCTTCCTTGCTGATTCTTTTTGTTTTCTTTGATTTCTTTCTAACTTTAAATACGTTTTATTTAACTTTTTGAAGCATTTTTTTTTTTTTTTAATGAGATGCGTCTTACTCTGTCACCATTCTGGAGTCGAGTGGCACAATCACAGCTCACTGCAGCCCTGAACTTCTGGCCTCAAGCAGTCCTCCTGCCTTGGTCTCCCAAAGTGCTAGGATTACTGGGATGAGTCACGGTGCTTGGCCTTCCTTAAGTAATTTGAAAGGAATACACTGTTTTACATTTTGATATTCTTAAAATTCTTTAAAAAGATTTTTACTTGAATTTTTCTAATTATTCACGTCAACCATCAATAATATTTTTTTAGCTCCTATCTTTGTAACATGAGAAAATCACTGTAACTTTCTTTCAAGAATTTTTCTCCTATTTCCTAGTTTTACCAATAAAATTGGTATAATCTGGGAATTTATAGCTGGTTTATTACTTTTAGATTATTATTTTATCTTATTCAACTTTTTTTTGAGAATTATCATTTGTGTTTTATCTTTAAATTATATATTTATTTAGATATAATCCTGCATTTCAATTCTTTAACAACCATGACTAATCTTTAAAACCTCTGAAAGTCTTTACAGTAGTCACCCATTAAATGAGAAATTCTAGAAATAATTCGTAAGTTTTAAATTGTGCACTTTTCTGAGTAGCATGATGAAATCTCACATCATCTTGCTCCATGACTTCATCCCATCACATAGACATTTTATCATCTCACAGCATCACTAGAAGAGTGAGTATAGTACAGTAAGATATTTGAAGAGAGACTACACAGTCACTTAACTTTATTACAGAATACTGTTGTAATTGTTCTATATATTACTATTGATGCTGTTACTGTGGCTAATGTATAAATCAAACTTTCTTATAGGTATATATGTATAGAAAAAACTACAATACATACAGGGCTCAGTACTATCTGCAGTTTCAGGCATTCATTGGGGTCTTGGAATATATCCCCCAAAGATAAGGTGGGGGCCTAGTGTATTTTAATTAATTTCCAAGTAACTGGAATATTCTTTCCCTCTTTTCCATTAATTCATTTAACATATGTAAATAGAGACTAATTTTTCCTTAGGAATATGGGTAAAGTAAAAGGAATGTGTTTGTAGAGCTCATAAATCCTTATCTGCTATTATTTTTTAATGTTGCTTTTCATTTTCTCAGCATTAGAAACACAGTAGAGCATAGTTAATAGGGGAGGCTCTGAAGTCAGTCTGTGTTCAAATCCACACTCGATTATTTATTTATTTTTGAGATGGATGGATTCTTGCTCTGTAGCCCAGGCTAGAGTGCAGTGGTGTGATCTCGGCTCACCACAGCCTCTGCCTCCTGGATGCAAGCGATTCTCCTGCCTCAGCCTCCCAAGCAGCTGGGATTACAGGTGTGCACCACCACGCCTGGCTAATTTTTATAGTTTTAGTAGAGATGGTGTTTTGCCATGTTGGCCAGGCTGGTCTCGAACTCCTAACCTCAGGTGATCCTGCCGCCTCAGCCTCCCAAAGTGCTGAGATTACCGGCGTGAGCCACTGTGCCCAGCCCACATTCAATTATTTATGAACAAGTTACCTAAACTTTTTGAGGCTGTTTGCTCATCTATAGACTGGGGATAATAATAGTACCTTTTTTTTTTTTTTCCTTTTGAGATGGCGTTTCTCTGTGTCACCCAGGCTGTAGTGCAGTGGCGTGATGTCGGCTTACTGCAACCTCTGCTTCCTGCGTTCAAGCGATTCTCCTGCTTCAGCCTCCCAAGTAGCTGGGATTACAGGCATGTGTCACCACGCCCAGCCAATTTTTATATTTTTAGTAGAGACGGGGTTTCACCATGTTGGCCAGGCTGGTCTCAACCCCCTTTTTCATAGGGCTGTTATAAACTAGGTATTAAAAGAGGTAATGCATATTAACCATTTAGAAAAATATGTGGCACTTGAAATGTATTAACTGCTATTACTATTATCAGTGTCCTTTTCTGAATTGGCATACCACATCTAGCTTGTTTTCAGCTGTTTTTCAGCATTAACACAAACACAACCACTTAATAAAAGATTAGTTGACATTGTTATAGCATATAAAAATATTTTAAATTATAATAGCCATGAATATAAAAATAGCACACTAATCATAAAAATCACTTACAGAAAGTGCATGAATGCAATAGCATAGTTCAAATAATACAGACAATAGTGAGTATTTCTGCTTACTAGCTAAAGTTGTGTTGTCATATAGCTTTGGTGTAAGAGAATTTCTTAAATAAGGATTCTTAATTAATTTTTTTAAAAGACCCTGGAAATTGATATTATTAAACATATTTTTACATTATACTATTTTAAATAGAAAATAGACATAATTCAAATTTACATAAAACATGACTAAACTCTTCCTTTTGCCTTCACGTGTGAATTACTACTTAGTGGTGTAGAAAAACTGTGGATCACAATTTTCTCCTTCAGTACTCTGCTGGGAGTCCTGGAACGTATCCCCCAAGGATAACGAGGGGGCTACTGTATTTTATTTTCTAGTGTTTTATTTTCTTCCTTACTGCAAAGGTAATATCTGATATATTAAAAAAAAAATTAGAGCTGGGCATGGTGGCTCACGCCTGTAATCCCAGCAGTTTGGGAGACCGAGGCAGGCGGATCACTTGAGGTCAGGAGTTCGAGACCAGCCTGGCCAACATGGTGAAACCCTATCTCTTCTAAAAATACAAAAATTAGCTGGGTGTGGTGGTGCATGCCTGTAATTCCAGCTACTTGCAAGGTTGAGGCAGGAGAATCGCTTGAACCCAGGAGGTGGAAGTTGCAGCCAGCCAAGATTGCGTCACTGCACTCCAGCCTAGGTGACACAGTGAGACTCCGTCTCAAAAAAACAAAAAGCTAAACATTAGAACATATGTAATAAGAAGAACCTTACCACCAGAGATGACCACTATTTTAGTTTTCTTCCCTCTGGATGGATACACACATACACTGGATACACACACACACACACACACACACACATTTCACCTAATAAGTGCTATATCAGACTATATCAGGTTCCCCCACGCTGCCCCACCATGTGTCAGGGACTATAAAGATACTTCAGAAGGAGACAGAGGAGAAGACAGGGAGAAAAAAAAATTCTTCCTTTTCCTCTGTGAGGAAGACTACTGCATAATCTTCCTCACAGTGGCTGCTGCTTGTGTATGACCCTAGAGGAGGGGGCTATCCCTTGCCCATGTAGACACATCTTTGTCTGCTTTTCCTCAGAGCTAAATTAGTTTGAAAACTGAGGGAGGTTTATTTAGTTCTTCACTTCTTCAGGTGATAGATCCAAGATTATGCAGAGTAAGGAGAGGGATTGGTTTTGTGTTGTAACCTTTTCACTTCATCTCCTTGAACCACTAAGTAAGCCTAATTAGGCTTTAGCAGGTGCTAATATGGTTGCTTTCTCCTTCTATAACACTCTCTCTCTCTCTTTACTGCTCTTCCTGCCAGTTGTTCCTGCCTTAGAGTTTCCTGGAAAGCACTACTCTTTTCTATAGTAGTTCATTTGTTCATTTACTCATTCATTCAGCAAATGTTTATTTTAGATGTCTGTCACATGTCTGGCACTCTTTTGGGTATTAGAGATAGAACAGTGAACAAAACTCACCAAGTTCTTTCCGTGTGTTGCAAATTTCAGAACCTTCTGCCTTATTGTAGAAGTTAGTCTGCCTGATTTCTGCTGGCTCTGTAGATGTGTGGGGTCAGACGTGTCTTCAGGATTGTGACTTGTTCTGGCTCTATACTCTCTGACATCACATGAGGAAGATTACCTTCTTTCACAGCATCTCCTCATCTGGTGAGCCTGAGAGATCCCTATTTTTTATATTTGTATAATACGGTTTTTCTAGCATGGAATGCATTTTCCTCTCTTTTGAATCCTTTCCTTCCTTTTAGTCTTGATGTCTTGAAGTCTTTTTCATTACACCGTGGTGTCTTCTTGTCCTTTATACTTTGTAGAAATTACTGTCTTTTCTAACTTTATCCAGTAGAAATATAATGCAACGCATGTACATAATTTTAAATATTCTGATAGCCACATTTAGAAAGTAAAAAGAAACAGATGAAATTAATTTAAATATATTTTCTATAATTAAGCACAAAAATATATTATCATTTCAATGTGTAATCAACATGGATATAAAAATATTAAATGAAATATTTTACCTTTTATTACTAAGTCTTCAAATTGAACTAGCTACATTTCAGATGCTTGATAATATGTGTTTAGTGGCTACCATATTGGACAGTGAAGGTCTAGTTATTCATTTGGCATGTATTATATGCTGACTCCATACTTATTTTAAACTAAAGCTGAGGTTGGAGAGGCAGAGAGATAACTGTCAAACTCCTGTAAATTTCCCTAGTTGCTTTCTTCCTTCTCTAAGTCATTATATCTCATTGCTCTTTTTCTTTGATTAAATGCAGAAAAGATCAGATACATTCTCTGTGTTCTTAGTAGTGTTGACCTTTTTTGTTGTTTCCAGAATTGGACTATTTTATTTTATTTTCCCAGGTTCACCCACTAAAATAAGCTTTGCTTTTAATTTAAAGACGTAGGAGCATCCCAGGAAATGATGGAATACCAGTTTCCATAAGTAATCACTCTTTCAGCTTAAACAATCTGTAATCTGTGATTCTTCTGAAATTTTATTAATGCTCCCAAATTAGCCAATTAATGTAGAATTTTAAAATGTTTCCAAGTTAGAAGAGATTAATGTAAGCTATTTGAAAATAATTTCCAACTCACCATTCACCAGGTCTCTGAATAATATATTGCCTGACAAAAGGAAAAAAGGTAGTATCAAGGATATTTTGTTCAGTTAAGTTAGTGAAAAGTGGGTTACAAATGGATACTAATGTTTCCATTTATTATAAACGAGTATGATTTAAAAGAATCCTGTTTTGAGTGTTAGAAGGCAGGTGACTCACTCCTAGGGAAGAGGTTGCCAGGCATGTAATAGGCACCTAAAATAATTTAGATAGACTGAACAGATTAATGTAGAATCCTAAATTCTTAAAAGTACAGTAGTATAGTACCTGATGTTCTTTTATACAGGGACTTAGGCATGCCAATGAATTTAGGGAGCTGCCAGTGGATTTTTTTTTTTTTTGAGAGCTCTTAAATAGAATACTACTGTGAGTTTCTTATATTATTATTAAAATACCTGTCCCAGAAATTAGACAGATTCTGCAGGCTATATTCAAGGTAGCCATTAGGCACTGGGTAGGGCTCTATTTTTTCCCCCAAAACTTGGAGTAAATTGTATAAATAACATTCAAACCATTAAGACATTGAGGAATAGTGAATGTTTTATTGCCACTGAAAAGAGCTTCAAAATGACGATGAATTTTTGTTTTAGACCTGCTCTATCGCCCAGGCTGGAGTACAATGGCGCGATCTCAGCTGTCCGCAGCATCTGCCTCCCAGGCACAAATCATCTTCCCACCTCAGCCTCCTGAGTAGCTGGGACTATGGGAACACACCTCCACAGCCAGCTAATGTTTTTGTATTTCTGGTAGAGATGGGGTTTCACCATGTTGCCCAGGCTGGTCTTGAATTCCTGGGCCCACGTGGTCTTCCCACCTCAGCCTCCCAAAGTGCTGGGATTACTGGCATAAGCCACTGTACCTGGCTGACAATGAATTTTAAATAAGGATGTTTCTGAGTTTATGTTGTATCTCTTTTTTTTTTTTTTTTTTTGAGACAGAGTTTCACTCTTGCTGCCAGGGCTGGAGTGGAGTGCAATGGCGCGATCTCAGCTCACTGCAACCTCCGCCTGCTGGGTTCAAGCCTTTCTCCAGCCTCAGCCTGCCAAGTAGCTGGGATTACGGGCACCTGCCACCACGCTCAGCTAATTTTTTTTGTATTTTTATTAGAGACAGGGTTTCACCATACTCATGCCTGTAATCCCAGCACTTTGGGAGGCTTAGGTAGGCAGATCACCTGAGGTCAGGATTTCGAGACCAGCCTGGCCAATATGCTTTATCTCTTTCTGGGACTTTGACATAAGAAGAGATTTCCAAAGGTTGTATTCTGCTAATGTAGTCTGGTATTTGAGAATGAGATATAACAGCGCTCACATTTTATAAGGATGACTTCATCCTTGATATTTGCTACCCCAAACATTGCAGTCTCAAGTGCATGCACAAAAGAAGGGCAAGTTTTTAGTGACTACCCTATCACCATATGGACCTTCTCATGCTTGAGAGTGCCACTGGTGGCCATCTACCTTTCCTTGTCAGTATACATTTGGGGGATACAAATATAATTTTGTTACATTGATATATTGCATAGTGGTGAAATTAGGGCTTCTAGTGTATCCATCACCAGAATAATGTACATTGTACCCATTAAGTAGTTTGTCATCATCCACCACCCCCAACCCTTCCAAGTCTCCATTGTCTATCATTCCATACTCTATGTCTATGTGTACACATTATTTAGCTCCCACTTATAAGTGAAAACATGTATGTACCCAATTTCTTTTTTCTTATCTCTTTTTTTTTTTTTTTAAAAAAAAAAAAGAGTCTTGCTCTGTCACCCAGGCTGGAGTGCAGGGGCACGATCTCGGCTTGCTGCAACTCCTGCCTCCCAGATTCAAGCAATTCTCGTGCCTCAGCCTCCCAAGTTGCTAGGATTACAGGCCTGTGCCACTGCACCAGGCTAATTTTTGTATTTTTAGTAGAGACGGGGTTTCACCATGTTAGCAAGGCTGGTCTCAAACTCCTGGTCTTAAGCCATCTACCTGCCTCGGCCTCCCAAAATGCTGGGATTATAGACATGAGCCCTTGCGCCCAGCTGGTGTGTACCAAATTTCTGATGTTAAAGGAAAGGCAGTTATTTGTTCCCTGAAAGTTGAGCATAAAAAGAAGAAATAAGCTTTAGTTTCCAGTGGTTAAGGATTTGAAAAGTAGTTACTGGTAGTTCAATTTACTTTGCTTTTTAACTCTGCCTATTCATGCTGATCACATACAGGTTATCTCTATCTTGTTACTGGAATTGAATCGTTTCTCATTGGCTTAATTAAATTTATTGCACAGGAGGAGTCTTCCTGAAACATTTAAGCTATACCTGATTTATTAACTACGGCTCTGTCATTTTCTTATAAATTAATTAAGAGTTTGATCTACCGTTCCTCTTCTGAAAAGAAAACAGTGTTTCTCTACCTTTTTGGTAGAAGAGTTATTTTAAAAAACAGCTATTAATTGTCTCTTTTTTCAACCTGGCAAAGCACAGTATATAAATATTATTTGTTTTATCTCTAACCAAATTTAATTGCCTGGAATGTTACTTTTTACATTTAGTTAAGAAGCGGGGTCGGGGGACAGCAGCAATGAAAAACACAGGAATTCCTTTCTGGGATGAAACGGGAGTGAAAGGTGTCTCAAAGGTCTGACAGTGTAACTCCCAGACCCAAGCCTCCCTGGAAAATAGAAAATGCAAAAGAAGATTAGAGCAGAAGACTAAATGTGGAACAATTTGGGATAAATAATATCTGACGGTCCTGGTGAGAAAGCAATTAAGAAAGCTAGAGAAGGTGTCTAGAGCCCCATTTAATTTACATTTCACTGAGTAACAGGAGAATGCTTATTGTGAGACTTGTTAAAACTTGTATTTTGTTGGTAAAGTTTATCCTCTATTTCCCCATTGTGATTTGTAATAGTAACCCTTAGAAAATTTCAGAATAGGCTGGGCACAGTGGCTCACGCCTGTAATCCTAGCACTTTGGGAGGCCGAGGCAGGCGGATCACAAGGTCAGGAGTTCAAGACCAGCCTGGCCAATATGGTGAAACCCCGTCTCTACTAAAAATACAAAAATTAGCCGGGCGTGGTGGCGGGCGCCTGTAGTCCCAACTACTTGGGAGGCTAAGGCAGGAGAATTGCCTGAACCCGGGAGGCAGAGGTTGCAGTGAGCCAAGATCGTGCCACTACACTCGAGTCTGGGCGACAGAGCGAGACTGTGTTTAAAAAAAAAAAAAAAAAAGAAAATTTCAGAACAGCCAATGTTTATTCCAGGGACTGGATAAAAAGGGAGAAGCCTGTGCTCTTTTCTGCATTTAGCTGTGATAAACAGAATCTCTGATCTGAGGCAGTAACTGATGTCAGTGCAATAGGTAGCCAGCAGGTCAACTCCTGTCCCTAAGGATTTATACCAGATGAAGGTCTTGTGGAAACAGGAAAGGATAGAGAAGGAGGCAGTGAAACTACTTTAAGACTTCAGTGACAGTGCTGCTCCCTCAGTGCCATCCCTCTACCCCACTGCCTTTCTCCTTCTTTAGCTTTTGTTCTAAATAATTTTCTAGAGTCCCAGTAACCCTAAGTGTTATCTCTCTGCTCATTCTAGGTCCCTTTCCTTCCAGAACCCTTGAAGTTTGAGTTTACATTTTTGCAAGGATGCCAGGGATTAGCCCAGTTAGTAGGTCAAGCTTCTAAGGGTTAAATGAATGGAGGGAGACTTTTTACCTCTACCTGTGGGGTCTTCCCAGAATCTGATGAATATGCAGAGCCCAAAGCTGAGTCTGGAAAGTCAGAGAGGCCTGTGTAGATATTCTAAAACTAAGGACTCCAAAAATAGGTCTTAAAAGCCAGGAATCAAGGGTTAGGGGAAGAGAAAAAGAGTTGCAGGTTTAGAATAAGGGGGCAGCAGACCTGGAAATTGCCAAGAAGCAGCATTACAGCTTAATAGCATCAGAGTAATGGGAGGATGGGGTGGGAGTGGACGATGTGTGCGAAGAGACCAGGAAAGGTGCAAAGTTCCTGTTGCCTATAAGTCTGAGGAGGAGAAATAAATGTATTCCTGACATCTCATGTTGAGATTTAGAATACTTTTCTCTCTAGAAAAAAAATACATACTAGATTAGATTTCTAGGCTAGCCTGCTAAAATAGTTTCCTCATAATGAACTTGAAATACAGATTCTAAGTATCATGAGAAAAATCTTGGTAGAAAACAGTGGGTTATCAAATGAACTTTTGAATTAGTTTCCACTAATAAGAGGGGAATCACCTATCAATTAGAATTAAAGAAGAGTTAGCCATACTTTAGTATTTTATCATGGCTTACACATATTTATTAAGATTATTTACTATTCTTTAAAAAGTTTGAAAAATAATAGTGACACTTTTGAAGAGCATTGATTAATTATTTTATCAAATATCCCTCAATTTGTCTTATCTGATATTTTCTCATAATTGGAATAAGGTTTTGTATTTTTGGCATGAAAACTACAAAATTATGTTTTCTTTTCAGTATGTTGTATCAGGGTTCATAATATTGTTATGTGTTATTATTAGTGATGTTTACCTTGATTATTTTATTACATTTGCCATCTACTAGGAAATACCTTACAGGTTGGATGAGACTTAGGAGAAATAACTAAATGCAATGTGGGTTCTGATAGGAACCTAGAAAAAGGACATCAGTGGCAAAATTGGTGAAATTAAAATAAGGTCTAAAGTTTAGTTAACAATATTCCAATGTTCCAATTGGTTCCAAGTACCAATGTTCATTTCCTGTTCTAGATAATTGTACTGTGGTCATAAAAGATGTTAACATTAGGGGAAGAGGAGTGAAGGAAATAAAGGTACTATCTGTACTGTTTTCTGTAAATCTAATATTAACTCAAAATAAAAAGTTAAAAAATAATGCCATGTAACACTTACATAGTGCTTCCTATTTACCACATGTACTCTGCATCTATTAATTCTGGTTCCTTTCAACAACCCTGTGAGGGGAACTGCTGTTATCTCCATTTGTCATATGAGGAGACCTAGATACAGAGAGGTAAGAAGCATGTCCAATGTCACATGGCTGTGAATTGGTCACATAGCTAGAAAGTGGCTGAGTTGGGATTTGAACTGAAGCACTTTGGATCCAGAAATCAATTACAGCGTACTGGCTTTCAATGTGCTATATATGCACATAGTTTAAAAAGATTCAGTTATACTCTTCTCTGAAGCAATCTCTGTTACAAGTTTTTGGCTTTTCTTTTAATCCTTCAAGGAAGAACTTACTTTCGAACATTGATAGGAAGGCAACTCACTTTGGTTTTAATTTGCAATATTCAAAGCTATGCTATGGCCGTGTTTTAGTCTCTCTTCAGAATCTTCTCATGGCGTGCTAACAATTGTAGATAGCAACTGTGTTGGAAACTAGGGAATCCCATCTGATTGGTCAAAGTCTGCGAGTAAAGTGCTAATTGCTCATAACTACTATGTTATGATTAAGTACAGAATGATTAAGTAGACTCAAACTTCATTCGGAATTTAACCAAATTCTGCAGTTGCTCTCCTGAGTACTTTGATTAGTATGAATGCTTTTTTCATTTTACTATTGAAATTACATTTTTTAACTCAAAAACTGCCAGCTGTTGTAACAATGGCTTTGTTTGTAGTCTTTAAAATTGAAGAAAGAGTACGACGTGAATTACTATATATTAGACCTTTGAGAGTCTGAATGAATTGCTTGAGTTTGGTCTGATTAGTGTACCTAATGTAGAGACTGAGCTTCCTTAAATTGCCAGAGGTGTAAAGTTTCACAAGGTACTGGTTGCTGTAAAGGAAGACTGACTTTGAGTTAAATAGAAAGTTGATAAAAATGCATATATTGACAGTTACTGCCTCAGTAAGCTTTATAATTCTAGGAATCACTGCTGATTCATATGTTTAGATATACTCATTTCTATCTTTCTGTTTCCTAGGCCAAAAAGAAAAAAGAAAACCAATATTTAAGAGGTGAGAAAAGTAACAAGAATTTCCTATCTATTTATACACATACACACAAACACAAGCCTGTAGCCTTTGCTGCAGAAGCAGCTTGTCTTTCGTTCCATAGTTAGGGCATTTTTTTTTTCTGTGCGTTGAATTAAAATTTGTAAACAGCAGGAATTGTGGCTTGTTAAAAGAAAAACCTTAGACAAATTAAATTTAGTAGAGCTTAATTGAGCAAAGAATGATTTGTGAATCGGGCAGCCCCTGAAACAGAATAGAGAGGCTCCAGAGCTGCTGTGTGGTGAAAGAAGAGTATGGATAGAAAAAGGAAAGTGATGAAGAGAAAATGGAAGTGAGGTACAGAAACAGCTGGATTGATTACAGTTTGAAGTTTGCCTTATCTGAGCATAGTTTGAATAGTTGGCTGCCCTTGATTGGCCGAAACTTAGTGATTGGCACAAGAGTAGATTACAGTCTGTTTACACATCCAGTTAGGTTACAGTTCACTGTGTATGAAGAAACCTTTAGGTTATAGTTCACAAGGTATGGAGAAACCTTTAGATTGAACTTAAGCTGTATAAAGAGACAGCTTTAGGCTAAACTTAATTTAACAGACTTTTCGGTTGCCTTTGGATTGGTGGGGCAGGGGAAGAATCTAATAGCAGATATTTGCTTTGGAAGGTCCAAAGATCAGTTTTGTTTTCTTGCTGTCTTCTCGTTATTTTCTCTTGTTTTTTTTTTTTTTCTTTTTCTTTTTTTCTTTTTTTTTTTTGCGTAAGCTTTACTTGCCTCTCCAGTCCTTTTCTGTATCTTTACTTTTTGATTGACTATAATATGGAATTGAATTTTTTAAAAAAAAAATCTGTAAAATTTATTTTTAAAAGTTTATTTCTTGGTCTTGCATTTAAAAGGCTGTGAATTGAACCTTTCTTCTTTCTTTAACTTAAAAAAACCTGTAATTAAGTGGCTTTTTGCTTAAATATGTTCTCAACTGATTTTTCTCCTTGTAGGTACCTTAAAGGAAAAAGAAATGTACTTTCAGTACTCTCATTACATATTCAGGCAATCCCAATTTGTATGGACAACTCAATTGAAGTAACAAGTGACTCTGACAATTTAGAGAAATGAATTAGTAAAGTTTAGTAGCGTTAAGCACAGGAGGATTTACTTAAGAGAAAAAGCAGGCAAACTTTATAAACACAAGTTGGAGAACTATCAAGTTCGTACATGTCCGACAGAGATGAAGAATACAGAATAAACCACTGGCCAAATATAAGTTAGATATTTAACACTAACACATAAAATTAGCAAAGAGGATGTTGTGGGTTTATATGGAAGAAATCTGTTTGTGAGTCACTGGTTAGGAAATCAGAACCTACTTTCCTATAGATGTTAAATGGTGAGAGTCATTGTTCAGCCTGAGAGGTCCCTCCAGGGCAAGGAACCTTGTCTGATTTATCTTCCATCTCACCCTGTTGCCTGGCATGGAGTCAGGTCTTAATAGACTCATTTCCTTAGTTCTTGGCTTATAAAGTCTAATTAACATATAAGATACCCCAAATTCAAGCCTTTGTCCTGTTTTCTTCTTAACCTACTGATGTCAGATATTTTTCTATTTTGGAACATAATACTGTTGTGGAATATTGTGGAATCATAAGTTACTGATTAAGTTACTGATATCGTAAGTACATTGGTAATATATAACCAAACCCAAAGAACCCTTTTTATTTCGTATCAGTTTGATTTCTTCTGGCCTGTGACAATCAACTGTTTTCTCTCTCATGAAAGCCTCATGAAAATCTCTTTTCTTGAGGCTTCTTATTCTCCTTCTCAATCTCCTTCTTGGAATCTTACCTCTCTCTGCACCTAAATGCTAGTGTTCTTTAGGGTATTATGCTCTCTATCTGCAAGCTTACACACCTATTGGCTAACATGGTAGGCAGAATAATTATTCCCCAAAGATTTCCATGCCCTAATTCCTGGAATCTGTGAATATGTTATATTACATGGCAAAAGGAACACTGGACTTATACTTATGGACCTCAAAATACATATATATATATATATATATATTGGGTGGACCCAGTGTATAACATGGGCACTTAAAAGTGGAAGAGGAAGACAGAGCAGTCAGTCAGAGAGACGCAGGGGAAGAGGCAGGAGGTATTTGAGTATGAGAGAGATTCCACTTGCTGTTGTTGGCTTTGAAGATGGAGAAAGAGGACCACACACCAAGGAATGTGGGTGGCCTCTGGAGTCTGTGAATAACCCTCAGCTGACAGCCAACAGGGAAACACAAGTCTCAATCTTAAGTCTTCAAGGAACTGCATTCTGCTAACAACCTGAATGAGCAAAAAAATTGATTCTCTTTTAGACCCTCAGAAAGTAACTTAGCCCTGTCAACACCTTGATTTTAGCCTACAGAGATCTATGTTAGGCTTATGATTTGGGAACTTTAAGATAAGAAATGTGTATTATTTTAAGCCACTAAGTCATGATAATTTGCCACAGCAACAGTAACAAACTATTGCAGCTAATGACTCTCAAATTTAAATTACTATCTCAGATCTTTCTATGAACTATAGTCAGTTGCCTATTGAATAGCTTCTCTACAGTATCTGGCTGGGACCTCAGACTCGTTACATTGAGATGAAACTCTTTTCCCTAAAACCTGCTCATATTTTTTTCTTGATGTTGCTCCTAACCATTCAGACTCCTTAGCCAGAAATCTGGGGGTCAGTATAAACTCTTTTTCTCATATGCTATTTCTCTACACATCCCTACTCTATATAATTGATACCAAATCGTTTTGATTTGGAGTTTATCACTGATTTAGGTCAAGCTTCCACCACTTCTCACTTGGATTTCTCAGGTAATCTCCCAACACATCTTCCTGCCTCTGGTTAAAATGTCTTGGTAACTCATTCTTGTGTTCTATGAAAGTGACCTTTTCAATCAGATTATGTTTCTCCTCTACTTCATGGTTTCCCATTGCCATTTCAGTAAAGTTCCAATTTCTAAGCATTGCACACAAGGCTCTTTATGATCTGATTCCGCTTTCCTCCCCAACTCATTGTGTTCCTTAAAACATACCATGCTGTCCAGCTGTATTAAATGGCTTGCATTTTCTTGAACATGTGCTATGTATGCCATCAGTACCTTGTACATACTTTTTTATCTGACTCGAAGGCCCTCCTTTCTTTGTTTCCCTAACTCCTACTTCTTCAGTTTTCAACTGAATTGTCACTTTAGTTAGGGGCTCAGTAAATGTTGGTTTAAAGAGTAAATGAGAAGAATGCCGAAGAATAAGGATTGTGAACCACTGAAGTGGATTTCTGCACGAATTTCTGGAGTCTCTTTCCCTAAAGGGCAATTTTAGATGGCAATGTTTCTGGAATAGTTTGAGGGTAGCCTTTTGTCGGTTTTATGTAAATGCTAAGAAGAGAGCATTTGAGTTTGGTATTTGGAGTAGGAGTAGACAGGAACTCACTAAAGAGTTACTTCAGAAGAGAAAGTCATTATGGATGATGGTCTCATGTTCTTATCTGCAAGAGGGATTACCCCTTTTAGTTTTGCTTCCTATTTTTTAAAAGCTAAGATTTCCTGTTCCAGAAAGAGTGAGCTTACATTAAAAAGCATTAAGTATCTTTAGTTTTCTTTTAAATTTGACTTATGTTCTGATGATAGTTACTTCTTGGGGGTTTCCAACCTTGGGAAAAAAGTTAATAACATTTTTTTAGGTTTATTATGAGAACTATAGTTTAATCAATATAAAATGTACAGTGCCTTGTGTGTAATTAAGTAGTTAATAAAGGATATCTATAAATTGTTATAAATTATCATTATTGCTAAGCATTTAAAAATGATCCACCATTTTGCAGAGACTTAAACATCACCTATATCCAGAGTCCCTGCTGTGGCATGTTAGGTCACATGTTTGAAAATGAATGGAAATGGCAATTAAGGAGGAGCAAGGAACAAGTTTTTGTTTCCATTTAGTTGAAGGAAGCTTATCAAGGAAGAATCTTTGCAGCTCTTAAGGACAGAAGATAAATAAATTGGTAGCCTTAGTGGAGACAAAGTAGAAAGAGAGATAAATTCACAAAGATGAGGAGGTAGATAATGAAGGAAATGAAAGGTAAGAGGTTTACTTTTGAGGAAAAGAAGGATGGATAGTGGAGACAGAAAAAAAATAAGATAGGCCGGCATGGTGGCTCATGCCTGTAATCCCAGCACTTTGAGAGGCTGAGGCAGGCGAATCACTTGTCAGGAGCTCAAGCTCAACTGGCCAATATGGCAAAACTCCGTCTCTACTAAAAATACAAAGATTAGCTGGGCTACTTGGGAGACTGAGGCACCAGAATTGCTTGAACCTAGGAGGCGGAGGTTGCAGTGAGCTGAGATCATGCCACTGCACTCCAGCCTGGATAACGGAGCAAGATTCTGCCTAAAAAAAGAAAAAAAAGAAAAAAAGAAAAAGGAAAGAAAAGAAATAAAAATAAAAATAATAAGATATATAATTGTGAGCTATCACAAGAATGCCATTAAAACTGTGTTAGTTGGGGGAACCGCGAGCTCCTCGCGGCTGGGTGGGGACCGTGCTCGCAGTGGTGGCCTCCACCCTGGCCTCCCGCTTAGCCGAGGCTTCTGGAAGGGTCGCAGAGTGTCTGTTGATGCAAGAAGCCGGGCCCTGACTGGCGGGACAGATTCGCCCAGCCGCTCAGCAGAGCATCTGTAGGTCGGAAGTGGGGGTTGTATTGGACTATGCTTTTTGTCTAATGATGTTAGACACATTTGGCCCAGGAATTGCTAACAAACATACAGTGCAGTGGTGGCTTAAGAAGTTTTGCAAAGGAGAAGAGAGCCTTGAAGATGAGGAACGTGATGGTGGGCTGTGGGAAGTTGACAATAACCAATTGAGAGTAATCATCGAACTACATGAAAAATAACAGAAGAACTCAGCATTTACTATTCTACAGTCATTAGGGTCATTCGGCATTTGAAGCAAATTGGAAAAGTAAAAAAGTTTGATAAGTGGGTGCTTCGTGAGCTAAGCGAAAATCAAAACTATCGTTTTGAAGTGTAGTCTTGTATCCTACGCAACAACAGCAAACCATTTCTCAATCGGATTTTGACGAGCAATGAAAAGTGGATTTTATACGACAACCAGCTCGGTGGTTGGACCAAGAAGCAGCTCCAAAGCACTTCCCAAAGCCAGACTTGCACCAAAAAAGGTCACGGTCACTGTTTGGTGGTCTGCTGCCGGTCTCATCCACTACAGTTTTCTGAATCCTGGCGAAACCACTACATCTGAGAAGTATGCTCAGCAAATTGATAAGATGCACCGAAAACTGCAAGGCCTGCAGCCGGCATTGGTCAACAGAAAGGGCCCGATTCTCCATGACAACACCTGACTGCATGTGGCACAACCAACGCTTCAAAAGTTAAAGGAATTGGTCTGTGAAGTTTTGCCTCATCCACCATATTCACCTGACCTCTTGGCAACTGACTACCATTTCTAGCATCTTGACAACTTTTTGCAGGGAAAACGCTTCAACAGGATGCAGAAAATGCTTTCCAAGAGTTCTTTGAATCCTGAAGCAAGGATTTTTATGCTACCGGAATAAATAAACTTATTTCTCATTGGCAAAAATGTGTTGATTGTAATAGTTCCTGTTTTGATTAATAAAATATATTTGAGGCCACACGCAGTGGCTCACACCTGTAATCCCAGCACTTTAGGAGGCCGAGGCGGGCGGATGACGAGGTCAGGAGATCGAGACCATCCTGGCTAACACGGTGAAATCCCATCTCTACTAAAAATACAAAAAATTAGCTGGGCGTGGTGGTGGGCGCCTGTAGTCCCAGCTACTCGGGAGGCTGAGGCAAGAGAATGGTGTGAACCCGGGAAGCAGAGCTTGCAGTGAGCCGAGATTGCGCCACTGCACTGCAGCCTGGGCAACAGAGCCAGACTCTGTCTCAAAAAAAAAAAAAAAAAAAAAATTAAGTTTGAGCCTCGTTACAATGATTTAAAATTCGCAGTCTGGAAATTAACTTTTGCACCAACCTAATATTTCTATGGTAAATCCTTGCAAACATGAAAACAATGCATTTGGCCCAGTGCTTTGTGGTTGTGTACTCTTTTTCTTTCTTTTTTAAATAGATGGCATTGGCCAGGCATGCTGGCTCACGCCTGTGATCCCAGCACTTTGGGAAGATGAGGTGGGTGGATCACCTGAGGTCAGGAGTCCGAGACCAACCTGGCCAACATGGTAAAACCCTGTCTCTACTGAAAATACAAAAAAATTAGCTAGGCATGGTAGCGGGCGTCTGTAATTCCAGCTACTTTGGGAGGCTGCGACACAACAATCATTTGAACCCAGGAAGTGGAGGTTGTAGTGAGCCAAGATCGTACCATTACACTCCAGCCTGGGCGACGAGTGAAACTCTGTCTCAAAAAAAAAAAAAAAAAACAGTTGGGGTCTCACTGTGTTGACCAGGCTGGTCTCGAACTCCTGGCCTCTGGTGATCCTCCCATCTTGGCCTCCCAAAGTGTTAAGATTGCAGTCATTAACCACTCCACCCTGCCTGGTTGTGTACTCTTTCAAAAATTAAGTTTTTAATATTAAATGCTGCTTCTAGATATATTGTAAAAATTCACCTATCAATGAGTTTTTTTATTAAAAACATTGCAATTGTACTAGACTTTAAAATAAATACTAAGTAGTAATTTAGGCTTCAATGTTGGTTTATAGTTTTCTCATTTCTTTCATTTAATAGCTCTGTAAATGAAGCAGTTACTTCCATTTTCCTGAGGTGCAGGAACTGTGGCCCAGATAAGTTAAGTGACCTGCACAATGTTATATGTCCAATAAGTGAGACTGGAGCTCTGATCTAGTCCCTTTGACATTAAAGTTTGTGCAGTAAACCAGCTATGTCAGTTTGCCACATTTGTAATAGTGTTCAATCAATTTTCACTTAAAGGTTTAATATTAAAGTAGTAGCAAGAATTCATAACCTTAATTGGCTTTAACTGCTTTTCTTCCCCTGAAAACAGATGCATATGTACACATGCACACAGATTGCTTACAATATCAGCACATAGTAGGCCTTTGCATGTCGAGGTCCGTGCTGTGGTGCCTTTTTTTTTTTTTTGGCTCGGTGTTTTGACTGCAAGTCTTTTTGGATAGAACTTTATAGTTAGAAAGTAGCTTTCTAACACTTGGATGGGTTTTATAGGCACAAAAAACAAGTCTTATACTAGCTGTAGTTTATTTTTTGAGTTCTTATTAATGAGGAGCATCCACTTTTGCATTGACAGTTGTTTCAAGATTACTTTATCAGCCTTTAAAGGATTCTTGACTAGGTGTGCACATCAGAACTGCCAGGTCCCCAGTGGTTCTAAAGCAGTAAGCTTTGAATGGGCTCTGGCATCAGCACTTTTACTGAGCTTCACAGATAATTCTGATGCATACTCCAGGCCTGAACACCTGATCAATTTGAAACATCCATAACAAAGCAAAAAAAGTTTTGTTTCACCTTTTGAAATACAGTTAGCTCTTTTACCATGTCGGAGATTATTCATTCAGAGAGACAAGTCCTTGCTCCGGTGTGGCCCTTGTGTATGTGCATTAGCTCAGCACCTGCCCGCACTGCAAGCCCCAGTAGGATGTGCCTTGTCCTTCCCTGTTTCAGCCCTTAACACAATACCTGGTACAGAGTATGTAGTGGGCATCTGTTGAATGAATGCTTTTCCCAGTAGCAGTGTATTCATACAATATTAATGTAGTCGTCCCCTGGTTTACAGATAAAACTGAAAGCACTAAGTGCCCAGTGAGTGAGACCCAGGTGTTCTTCCTCCACCCCTAGTGGTCCCCTGGGCAGGTCTTTTTTTGTAACACCCACCAGTCTGTTCTGTAGTCAATCATTGATTGACTTGCCTGTGAACTTGAGAGGAGGAACTGTTTCACAGTTTCATTAGCACAGAGTAAACATGTTTGCCATGCAAGGTTATTTTACATCTGCATTTAAGTGACAAATGTTGAGTCAGTGAAAAGTTTTGATTAAACAATAGTTGTAGATGCGCTAGGTTTTTCAAATCACTAATATCAAGTGGAGATTGTTTTTTCTTGTAAGGGTATTGCTTTTGCGATAGCATAAATAATGGTTTTCCTTTTTTGTAATGTAAATTAATTGCTGGCAACTTTTGTATTCCCATAGACCGGGGAAGCTTAATTGCCTTTATAAGTACTTATGTACAACTTTGTGTCAAATTTTCTGTAATAGTTTATGCTTTATTACTATATATGTACTAAGATTTTATCTGACTTCTGTTTATATCGTTTGTACAATTACATGGTTGTAAAATAAACTTTTAAACCTCAAAAAAAACTGTTAGTTATGACAGTGCTAGCTGCTATAACACAAAAATGCTGAAATATCAGTGGCTTAACAGAAAAGTATTTTCTGCTTGTGTTACAGCCTGGTAGAAAAGTTCCTGTGGCCAGGCGCAGTGGCTCACGCCTGTAATCCCAGCACTTTGGGAGGCCGAAACCATCCTGGCTAACACGGTGAAACCCCGTCTCTACTAAAAATACAAAAAATTAGCTGGGTGCGGTGGCCGGCGCCTGTAGTCCCAGCTACACGGGAGGCTGAGGCAGGAGAATGGCGTGAACCCGGGAGGCGGAGCTTGCAGTGAGCCGAGATCACGCCACTGCACTCCAGCCTGGGCCACAGAGCCAGACTTTTGTCTCAAAAAAAAAAAAAAAAAAGAAAAGTTCCTGGTTAGGCAGCTCTCTTCCTTATGAATAACTAAATTCTTAATTACAACATTAGTCATACCCAGGGACAATTTTGCTTTATTCTTCATGTTATGTAAAATGCTCACCTACTTAATAGTGCCCCTTCCTGCATTTAAAAAGGAAATGTACAGGGCTAAAAGTAAAACTTTTTCTTTCTTTTTTTTCCCTCCTACTGAGGAAGGAATAACTTCCACAAGGCCTTTCCAATCAGTAAATTAGGTCCTGTGTACCTGAGGACACAAAACAAAAATTAGGTTTTGTGTCCTCAATTCAGAAGGTCCTGTTTTGGTCATCTGGACATCTTACAGCTGATAAATGAATAGCAGTAGATCATTTTTCATCCCATTTAAACTCTTCTTCTTAAATCTATGTTAATCAACATAGATTTTTATATGGAGAAAAATGCAGATTAAAATATTTGAGGAGAAGCAATCTTGAATGGAAGGAGACAATGTGCGAGAGGAATATGGAGAATAAATGAAAGAAGGAATACTGGGCTGGATCTGGCTTGACACTGCTAGAGTCTCTCTAGGCCTGGCATCATGGGAATTTGGTAGATTTACTCTTTGAAGACTGTTCAGTCCTGCTCACTGCCAGGACTTTAATGAGGCTTAACTATAATCCCTTTCTAACCACCATCCTACCTGTGCCATGTTACAGTACGGATAGAGGCACAGTTAATAGAGCCAAATGGTTTCCTAGAAATTTCCCACAGCAAAGATAGTGGTTGCAGATGTCAATTCTGCCTTTAACCTTGTAATTTCAGTCATTGCTATTATCATAGATAATTTGTGCTATCATAATAATTTATGCTATTACTATAGATAAAAAGTAAAGGTATATGAAGACATATATGGCATGGACCCTTTACCTCTCTGACCTTATTTTCTATACTTAACCCACTCAGCCCCAGTCACCTCTGAGCCATCCTGGTTTTCCTCAGGCATAATAGGCAGGCTCTGTATTCTAACTCGGTGTTGTCCAAAATAAACAAAATGTGAGCCACATATGTAGTTTTAAGTTTTCTAGTAGCTCCATATCAAAAGACAAAAAGAAGGAAGTGAAAATCATTTTAATAACTTATTTAACCAAATATATATTAATGGGATGTTTCACCATTTTTTAAATACTATGTGTTTGAAATCCTGTGAATATTTTACACAGGCAGTAGCATTTCTCATTTGGATATGAAATTTCCATTAGAAATACTTGATCTGTATATACACTTTATAAAATTTATAGTTGAAATATAGATTTACATGCCTGAGTTGTTTCAAATATACTTAAAATTTTTCCTATAAATCAATTATCAGTTTTTAAATTTAAATTAAATGCAATTAAAAATTTGTTTTTATAAACCAAATCACATTTCAAATGCACAGTAACTACATGTGGTGGCTAGTGGCCACTGAACAATACACTTCCAGCTATTCTCTCTGTAAGGAATACTTTCCTGCAGCTAATCACTTGTTTAAGTCCCTTACCTTCTTCAGGTTTTTGCTAAAATTCACTCTCTCAGTGAGGCCTACCTTGATCACTCTATTTAATACTATAGTGTGCCCCAACTCCCCACACTTCACATTTCTTCATTCTTACTTTATCTCTTTCACTGCGTAATTACTAATTTATTATTTTCATTGTTTATTGCCTTCCTCCTTTTTTTCTACTACTTGATGGACGTAAGCTTCCTGGAGGCAGGGATTTTTATTTTGTTCACTGATAACATCCCAACACCTAGAATAGTGCTTGGCCTGTGGTAGGTGCTCGATAAACATTTGTAGATAAAACGTAATGAATGAATGAGTCATTGTAAAAACTTATTACATTTAGAAATAAGTATATACTAGATTCAAGATATAATTCAGAAAGAGTTAAAAGCATTGCTGAGCAAATCTCTCTTAACTAAATCTTGAATATATTCTCTGTAACTTATACCATTTTAAGCTGGAAGTAATGGGGAGAGAAATGAGGAGTTTAAAATGAGATTAAAAGAAGCTTAAATCTCTAGTTAGGAAGACAAGATTCACAAAAAGAAAATATGAAAAAATCCTGAATTTTGCTGAAAAAATTAGAAAATGGACTTACAATAAGGTCTCTCTGGTTGTGCCATATATATTCCTTTGATGAGAATTTCCCAATAGATATTTAAGTAGTAATATGTGTGTGTGTGTGTGTGTGTGTGTGTATATATATAAAGTAGTTATGTATTTATATGTATTTGACAGAGACGGAGAACATAAAAACAAGAAAGTTAAAAGTATTATAAAGCCTGCACTTGAGAATTAGTTTAAAACAATGATAGTGAAAAATAGAATAATTTTGGCATTAACATTGAATTTATACAAATCTTTTAGAGATTCATGTATTATACAAAGTTCTGAGGAAAAAATATTTTGAAACTAGAATTATATACTATCCCAACTGTTCATCAGATTCACATTTCAAAAATGAAAGCACTGAAAGTGTTTATCTTCCATGCATCCTTTTTAAGGAAATACTTTCAGAATATGTTCCTACAAAACAAAGATAAATCAAAAAGCTGTAGATACAGTAGCATGAGACAAAAATTAAATTAAAAAAAAAAAAACACTGTAGAATACAAGAAATGGAAAAAGTACCTAGGGATTCCATTGAAAGATTTTTTAATCTTCTAGTTGTTGGCCTGGAGAGCAGTTTGTCCAGGTTAGAATTGGTCTTCAAGAATAAGAACAAAATGGATTCCAAGCAATAGAATTGGAAATAGAAGCACATTAGGTATATGATGGAGACAAATATTACTTTTCCCAACAACCACCACGATCACCACTACCATCACCACCAAAAAAGGCACTCAGAAACTAAAGGAAAAATAAAAAATTTTAGTGATCTAAATATGAAAGAAACAAAAAGTGGGGCACGATTTTAAGGGATTAGTGGAGTATGGGAAAGGAGCATTCATTTGATCTTGACATAAAAATGTTTTGAGTGTGAATAGTGATCATGACATTGAAACAGCGGAGATGGAAATAAAATCCTAACTTCTGTCTTGTCTTTATACTAAAGAGTATACACCTGATTGCAATAAACTTGCAGTAAACCATATTTTTTTTATTTTTAATTTTAGAATAGACCTGTACTGAAAGCATGGCTACAGAACAAAAAGCAAATGTTATTACATTTTGACAACATAAAGATAAAAGAACTACTGATGGAAATTGGGAGGTGAAAGGCAGAAAGGAAATGAAGGGAAGGGTATCAGTGCTAACGTCCTCTTACTACAAAATGAGTACCAAAAAGAGAATATTGAAAGTGGATGCTATAAAATATACTAACAATATTGTTTCAATTATCAGTGTTGGTAGAAAGATGGGAGTTGGAATATTGAGTAAATTGGTTTTTTTTTTGAGACAGGGTCTCGCTCTGTTGCCCAGGCTGGAGTGTGGTGGCGAGATCATGGCTCACGGCAACCTCCACCTCTCAGGTTCAAGCGATTCTCCTGCCTCAGCCTCCTGAGTAGCGGAGATTACAGGCACCTGCCACCATGCCTGGCTAACTTTTGTATTTTTAGTAGAAACGGGGTTTTACCATGTTGGCCAGGCTGGTCTCGAACTCCTGAGCTCAAGTGATCTGCCCACCTCGGCCTCCCAAAGTGCTGGGATTACAGGCGTGAGTAATGGTAGCCATAGTGGTGGTGAGTTCAATCAAGGAGGGAGTGTTTGCAAAGCAAAAATTGTGAGGTGCACCTCTTGCCACCACAAAGTTCAAAAACAAACAATTACAAATATGGCGGGCTCACTGAGTGCTTTTGTACTGAATCATTTAATCTTGTGCATTTGTATTATTATTGTATGCTTTAGGAATTTTTATTTTACAATAATTTGTATTCATCCATTCATTTCCAAACCTCTCTCCTAACATGCCCATCTGTGGGATGTGGGAAGAAACCAGAGTCCCTAGTGAAAACCCACACAGACATGGGGAGAATGTGCAAGCTCCACACAGACAGTGGCCCTGGCTGAGAATCAGGTTTTTTTCTCATTAATGTTATAATGAAATGGCCTTATTCAAGGACCTCTTGAACCTCCCACACTCTGATACAACCTCCAACACAGACACACACACACACACATGCACACACACACACACTCTTGTTGAAATCATTGTCATAGAGACTCCTGTACTTGATGAGAATGCATGTCTCTCACTGCAATGGGGGAAAGAAAGTTGAGAATTTAAGCCTAGAGACCTAAAATCTACCAGTAGGATGTGTCCGCAAATATAATATATTACATTATAATGTATACATATACTAGTATGTTGTATTATATAACATCAATATATTAAATATAATAAAGCAATATAATCATTATATATTGAATGTTGTAGGGATAATATGCATTGTTTTGAAACTACTAAATAGGTATGTGTTTCATTCCCTTTATAAAGTCTGTCTGTACTCCAGTAACCTTTAAGATTATCCTTAGTGGTCTAAAGGAAGGAAAAGGTTGATAATGCCAGAACAAGATAGGATTATCAACATAGGATAAAGGCAAAAGAAATAGCACATAGGAAGTATGCCTAACAGGAATTGGGATTAGAAGACCTGATTCTAGAACGGAGAAAAGGAGAAAAGAGAATTCAGACTCCTGTGGCTCCTCTGGACTGAAACCCTAGAAGGGGTTGATGTAGGGGTTTAGAAACACAGTAGTAATTTTCAGGGAATCCTTTAGCAGCAGAGATTTTTTCGTTTCATACTTCTTGTGTTACAGGATCTTTGGGGTGTTGATTTTCTTCCCCTGTAAACCTCTGTTGCCAGTGGGTCCTTTGCCCGAGTTCTCGTCCTGCGTCCAGGAAGAATGAGGTATGCAGACAAATGAAGGGTGAGGAAGAAGAAGAAGACAAATGAAGGGTGAGGAAGAAGAAGGCCCTGGAGAGGGCACCTCCTCTCTGCTCTCTGGTCATCCTGAGGTCTGCTCCTCTCTGCAGGCAGGTCGCTCGGCAGTCTCTGCAGATCTCTGAAGCTATTAGCAGAGAGGGTAGCTCCTCTCTGCTGCTGGTCATCTTGTCGTCTGCTCAACTCTGGCTGAGCCCAGCTATTTATGGGCCTCAGAGGAGAGGAAGTGCATGCTGTTTGGCCATGAGTGGTCATGGGCAGGCCTGGAAAAGGCACCAGTGTCCACCCCAGTCAGTGGAGCTGGCAACCCGGCCCCCAGCCTTCAGGCCCTCCCTGAGCTGACAGAGGGACCTCACTGGAGACCCACCCCCTTCCACCTCTGCCTCCCACTGTTCATGATGCCTGGGCTCAGCCTGACTTTGCTCCAAGATTGGAGTGGGAGCCAACAGCAGGGAGAAGCCAAGCAGTGGGAGCAGGCACTTCCGAGCTTGTGAGGACAGGGGGAGCCTTCCCAGGTCCCCAAGAGTACAGGGATACCTGAGTCTGCTGCCATAGTTTGAGCAATTGCACTGCTGCCCAAAAGGGCAGGGCTCCTGCCTGCTCTGTGGAACAGGCAGCCCTGGCCACACCTTGTTGCCACAGCTGGGATGATGGTAGGCCAACTGGAGTGGCTGCCACCATCACTTGGGCGTACTGGAGAATTTTTAAGGTCTCTTAGAAAAAGCATTATATTTAACAAGTTGAACATAAGAAAGTAGAATGAATTGAGAAAGGACAAAAGATCCTCTCCAGTTTTCTAAAATCAAAGTTGTCATGATAGAATTCCTAGGTTTCCCTTGGGCTTAGGGAAGGTAACTGGGGTACAAACAAGTTTATGATCTTCTGTAAGAAGATGCCCACCAAGGGCAAGGGAGTGCATCTTGAGTTTGTGGGAGGGCCACCGAACAGGGTGAGAGGGCATGGAAATTGTTTGTCTTTAGAATGCCCAGTGCCAGGAGGCTATGATGAGGCAATTTAGCAACCAGCTTCCCAAAATCTATAAAAAATACTAAGTTACTGAGCTAGCAATTGAACGTCACCATTGCTGGAGACCAGACTAACAGCTAGAACTAACAGAACAAGGAACAAACTACAATTTTTCCCAATGTCAGAATGTCATAGTGTGAGGAATCATGTGCAAAAAGGAGTATGTATTTCTCTTTATTGGAAATCAACTTAGTTCACAAACCCCCATGTTAACAGTAAAAACTAATGGTAAAAACACTTAATCTTGTCAATTAAAATTTAGTCACTTCTAAGTTGAAACAGTTTTCTTTGAATAAATATTTAAATTCAGAGTTCTTTTTCTTCCTAAGAGCAGTGGCCTGCCATTGGATAAGTATCTTGTTCTGGTGCTGACCTCTAGCGGTCATTGGCCTTCCCTGAGGTATCTGATCCTGCTTGGTCTTTGGATGATAGAAATTTGCATTCACTACTGTAATGTCCTGCCTTGGCATCCAGTCCCTAAGATACAAGTACCTTGTATTTATCTTACTACAACTCTAGGCCTCTTTGGCTCACCTAGTTCTCTTTCCTCATCTTTCATGGAAGATCTTTCCTTATCTTCATTTTGTGTATTTCATTTTCTCCCTGAAATACACAAATTTCAGGGAGTATGTAGGCAAGCTAGTTTTTGTTGTTATTTGTTAAAATTTGCTTTATTTAGGTATGATTAATATAAATAAAATTCACAAATTTGAAGTGTACAGTTTTGTGACTTTTGACGAATGTGTATCATCATGTAACATCTACTACAATCATGATATAAAACATTTCATCACCCAAATAATGTTCCCTCATGCTCATATTGTGGCATGTATTAATAGTTATTCTTTTTCAAAGCATGGTTATTGAGATATAATTCACGTAATTCACATACAATACAATTCATTTAGGAATATTGGATAAAGAAAATGTGGTACATATACACCATGGAATACTATGCAGCCATAAAAAAGAATGAGATTATGTCCTATACAGGAACATGGATGAAGCTAGAGGCCATTATCCTTAGCAAACTGATGGTAGGAACAGAAAACCAAATACCACATGCTCTCACTTGTAAGTGGAAGCCAAATCATGAGAACACATGGACACAAAGAGGGGACCAATAGGCACTGGGGGCCTACCTGAGGGTGGAGGGTGGGAAGGGGAAGAGGATAGAGGATCAGAAAAAAGTAACTATTGTGTACTAGGCTTAGTACCTGGGTGATGAAATAATCAGTACAACAAACCCCTCTGAGACGAGTTTACCTATATAACAAACCTACGCATGTACCCTTGAGCCTAAAATAAAAGTTTAAAAGAAAAGAAATTCATTTAAAGTATTCGCTTGTATGAGTTTGTTTTTAAGAAATGAAGTCTCATTCTGTTGCCCCAGTGGCCTTGAACTCCTGGGCTCAAGTGATCCTCCTTCAGCTACCCCAACCACTGTGCATGGCTTAAATAGTTTTTATTGTGTGTAAAGATTTGTGCAACCATCACTGCAGTCATTTTTAGAACTACTGATACATGCAACAACATGGATAGATTTCATAGTGTTATGCTAAGAAGTTAGTCATAAAAAATGACATACTGACTGTATGATAATAGTTACATGTCTTGCTAGGAAAGGCAAAACTGGTGACAGGAGGAAGATCAGTGACTTCCAGAGCCTTGGGTGAAGGGAGGAGATTGACTACAAAGGATATGTGGTGACTTTTTTGGGGAGATGAAATGTTTTCAGTACTCTAAAAAGAAGTCTAGTACGCATTAACAGTCTTCCTTACTTCCCCATTATACGTCCAGCCCTAAAAAAAAAAAAAAAAAATTAATCTATTTTCTGTCTGTATAGATCTGTCTATTCTGGACATTTCATGTAAATGTATCAGTACTTAATTCCTTTTTTTTTTTTTTTTTGAGACAGAGTCTGTCTCTGTCACCCAGGCTGGAGTGCGGTGGCGCTATCTCAGCTCACTGTAACCTCCGCCTCCTGGATGCAAGCGATTTTCCTGCCTCAGACTCCTGAATGACTGGGATTACAGGCACACGCCACCATGTCCGGCTAATTTTTGTATTTTTAGAAGAGACAGGGTTTCACCATGTTAGCCAAGCCAGTCTCAAACTCCTGACCTCAAGTGATCCCCCTGCCTCGACCTCCCAAAGTCCTGGGATTACAGGCATGAGCCACTGCATTCGGCCTTAATTCCTTTTTATGGTGGAATCATATTCCACTGCGTGGGTATATCACAGTTTGTATATCCATTTACTAGTTGGTGGACATTTGGATTGAAATCTAGACCACTTTTTGGCTATTATATTTATAGATAAGACTGCTGTGAACATTTGTGCACAAGTTATTGTGTGAACATACCCAAGATGTAGGCCTCAGAGTGGAATTTCTGGATCTTGGGCATATACCCAAGATATATTCCTAGGAGTGGAATTTCTGGATCATGTAGTAACCCTATGTTTAACATTTTGAGGATGTTTGTTCCTTTTTATTGCTGAGTGCTATTTCATTTGTTTGTCCATTTACCAGTTGATGGACATTTGGGTTGTTTCTACCTTTTGACTACTATGAATCAACCTGCTATGAACTTTGACAGGTGTGAGCACACACTTTAATAATTTCTTTTAAGTATAATAAATTCCTGTAAGTAGAATTACTGGGTCATATGGTAAATATATAAGTTTATGAAAATCGCCAAATTGTTTTTTAAAAAATAGCTGTATCATCTTGCATTCCCATCAGCAATGTATGAAAGTTTTGGTAGCTCCGTACTCTCATCAACATTTTATGTTGTTAGTCTTTAATTTTAACCATTCTAGTGAAGGTATAGTGGTTTTAATTTGCATTTACCTGATGCTGATAATGTTGAACATCATTTTCTACTTATTTGTCATTTATATATCTTCCTTTGTGAAGTGTCGATTCAGATCTTTTGCCCATAATCATTCAATAAAATAAAGTAATCATTTTATCCTTGCTTGGAAAAGCTACAGTTTTTATTCAATCCAGTGTAGCTTAGTCTGCATCTACCATGGAACTGAATGTAGATGGAGAAAAACACAACCATCTTAAGTGGTTTCATTTTAAATTCAAGTAGGCCCTTAATGCAGCCCAGCAATCATAATGCATTCACTCTTCTCCTTTTCTAGATGACTGTTTCATTCTTTCTCCAGTTTCTTCAGATCTCTGTCACTTAAACCATCATCTTTTGTTACTACTTTTTTGAGAAAATTGAAGCAAGTAGAAAAGAATTTTCATTGCAACCACTTCTTTCCGGTATCTGCCAATATACTGTGCCTTTCCTCCTGTTCATATTATATGAACTGCTCCTGCTGTTATCTAAGCCCACCTCATCTGCTTGTATGCTATGTCTCATCCCCTTTTGCCTACTCTAGAAGATTAACCCAATCATTCTACCCTCTCTCTCCTATATTATTAGTTTTTTCCTCTATCTACTAGATCATATCCAACATGCTGTTTTTTTTCTGTCTTTAAAAATCTTTCTGGCTGGGCACAGTGGCTCATGCCTATAATCCCAGCACTTTGGGAGGCCAAGGCGGGCGGATCACTTGAGGCCAGCAGTTCAAGACCAGCCTGGCCAACATGGTGAAACCCTATCTCTACTAAAAATATAAAAATTAGCCAGGCTTGGTGGTGGGCAGCTACTCAGGAGTCTGAGGCAGGAGAATCGCTTGAACTGGGGAGGCAGAAGCTGCAGTGAGCCGAGATAGGGAGGTGGAGGCTGCAGTGAGCTGAGATCATGCCACTGCACTCCAGCCTGGGTGACAGACCGAGACTCTATCTCAAAAAAAAAAAAAAAATTTTCTTGGACTCTTTTCTTTACCTTTTCCCCAGTCCCGCCATCAAGCTACTGCCTCATTCCTTTTATGTCCTTTATAGAAAAACTCCTTGAAAGAATTGAAGATATCAACCATCTCCAATATCTCCAATTCCTCTTTCCATTCTTTCTTAGGCCATTCTTACCAGGCTTTCATTCCCACTGTTCTATCAGACCTGTTCTTATCAAAACTTTCAATGTCCTCCACATTGCTAAATCCAATGGTCAGTTCTCAGTCCTCATCTTACTTGACATATCAGAAACTTTTAACACCTTTGATCTTCCCTTTGTGTTGAAAATATTTTCTTCACTTGAGTTCCAGGATGCTTTTTCCACACACAGTCTTCTCCATGTCAGTCAGTGACAACTCCATCCTTCCAGTTATTCAAGCTAAAAATCTTGGAACTATTCTTTACTCCCCTCTTTTTCTTGCAGCCCACATCTAGTTTGTCAGTGCATCCTATTGCCTCAATCTTCAAATTATATCCTGCATTTAAGTCTAAACATTTTTTGTTGTTGTTTTTGAGACGAGGTCTTGCTCTGTTGCAGGCTGGGGTGCAGTGGTACCATCATAGCTCACTGTAATCTGGAACTCCTGGGCTCAAGAGATCTTCCTGCCTCAGCCTCCCAAGTAGCTAGGACTACAGGCATGTGCCAACATGCCTGGCTAATTTTTAAAACTTTTTGTAGAGACAAAGTCTCCCTGTGTTGCCCTGGCCAGGACTCCTGGCTTCAAGCGATCCCCCTGCCCTGGCTTCCCAAATCTCTGAGATTACAAGCACTTTAACTGTATAATAAATTGGTATCTTTATAGATCATTTCCATTTTTTTGTGAGTTATTACATTTTTGAAAATATAGTAGACTTTTAGAACCCACAAATGCTTTTCCTTATCATATCAGGAAATACTGTGTCTAACCTACAACAGTCAGATTTTTAACAGGCTCAAATAAAAATGGCCTGTTTCTAACAAGCAAACAACAACAAAGCAAAAACATAAACATACACTCAGACATCCACTTCATACCATCATACACTCAGACATCCACTTCATACCACCTCAGCAACAGCAACAACACACATACATACACATCTACTTCTCATTACGTTTAATGCTGCCTTCCTGATTCAAGCCACCATAATCTCTGCTTGCATTATTATAGTAGCCTGTCAATTAGTCTTCTTACATTCACCCTGCAGACCATTCTCAGCATAACAGCCAGAGTGATCTTCTTAAAAAATAAATTAGATCATGTAATACCTCTTTTCAAAACCTGTGATTTGCTCCTTTTCTCTTGGAGTGAAAGCCAGTGTTCTTACAGTGGCCTACAAAGATTGACATGGTCTTCCCACCACCCCCTTACCTCTCTGACCCTTTTCTTGTACTACTCTGATATTCCAACCATATTGACCTGCTTACTGTTCCTCAAACAAAAGTAGGCATTCTCTTGTCTCAGGTCTTTTAGTACCTGCTATTCACTGTGTTTGATTACCACAGTCTTCATGACTGATCTCTTTCAAGTCTTTGCTCAAATATCACCTTTCAGTGAGTCTTCCCTAACAATCCAATTTAAATTGCAAACACTCCATGCACTCCTAGTCTCCTTTGTGCTGCTTATAAACAAAAGCCAAAACCATAGCACTCACTACATTCTAACATACTTGTATAATTTACATACTTATTTTAGTTATTTGACTACCTCCTCCCACAAGAATATAAACTTCACAAAGGCAAGATATTTATCCATTTTGTTCACTGGTATACCTCTAGTACCTAAAACAGTTCCTAGCACATTTTAAGGACTCAAGTATTTGTTGAATGAATGAATGAAAGAAATTTAGTTAAAAACTGGAACAAAACAGGAATGGAACAAAATCACATTGGGTATAAACAAGGCCAAACTTGCCGTGAATGTCATCTCGCATTTGTTCTATTCTTTTTGATGAACGTTGTCGTTTGTGTGATATATAGATGAGTCTGGCAGGTTTTGGGAGGCCAGCAACAGGAGAACTTCTCTACCTCATTTCCTGTAGGCCTACATGCCTGGGACTTAAAAGCAGGTTATTGTGAGCCTAAGGCCTGAAAACATGCACACTCTCTTTTTTCTTTCTAACCAAACTCTTGCTTTTTAAAAAATGATATTTCTGGGAGTGAGTCTGTGCTGTGTATTTAATCTTGGATTGCCAAGCCAGTGAGGTGGGAAAAGGTTGGAACTTGTCTCAGTTCTAAAGAGTAGAGTTGGATTTTGTAAACATGGGTGTATTTCATGATAATTGAAAATGTTTTCTTGAAGTAATATATGTGTGTACAAAAAAATACACATATCATAAGTATATAGCTTGCTGAATTTTCACAAACTGAATGTGTCAATGTAATTGGCACTCACAGCAAAAAGCAGAAGCCAGCTAACATCTCAGATGCTCCTCTGTGCCCTCCCAGTTACTAGCTACTGCCCAGGGTGACCTCTGTTCTGACTTCTCATGCCTTGGAAGTGTTTTGCCTAATTTTGCTCTCGATATAAATTAAATCATATAGTATAAACATGCTTGTATCTCTTTTTGTACTCAAAATTTTGTGAGATTTATCCACATTGTTATATATGGTCAGAGTTTGTTCATTTTCAATGCTATATAAAATTTCACTGTATGAATATACTACAGTTTAACCATTCTACTATTGATGGACATTTAGAAGGTTTCCAGTTTGGGGGTTATTATGAATAGTGCGACTATAAACATTCTATTAATGCATTGTGGTGTATGTATGCGTGAATTTCTTAGGACATTTTTGTGTTTTTTTAATCCACAGTCAGTGAACCCTAAGTGTTCCTCAGCATTGCAGTCAGTATATTTACCATGTATACGTTACGCAAATGAGAGCTTTAGTTGCAGGCATTGCCAAATCCTTCCCTCCTTAGTGTTATCACTGGACTTTGTCTATACTTGGGATTCTTAACATGTTGTATTTTGGTTAAGTATGCATATTCATGTTTTTTATTAGATCGTGAGTGCTTTTTAGTACTTTGTTTCACTTGCTTGTGTATCCCGACTCCTGACAAGGTACGTGAAATACAGTAAGCTAGTTGAGCGAATGGTGATAGCTGTCACCATTGCCAGTGATTAACAAAGCAAGTTCCCTTAGTTATGTGAATCACTTAGCCTAGAGTAAAATCCATGCTTTAGTTTGATATCTCAGTGTCAAAGGATTAGGAATGGGAAGTCATTTCTCTCTGAGAGAAGCCTAGAACTGTGGGCTCAGAACCGAACGTGCTGTGTGGCTAAAGGGAATGGCTATGGCTTTACCAGCCTCTTGGAGATTTAAAGTGTTAACAGCAGTGATTCCAAGGCATAGTGTGGGGTCCAGATATAAATAGCAGAACACAAGTAGCGTAATGTGCCACTGCCAAGCTACTGCTGGGGGTGTTTATAAAAAGAAAAGCATTCCCGTCTCAGCTCTCACTGTCAACAACATCCCATCCTGAAGACTCGCTTACCACAACTGAGAGTGGGGAGTCAGTTTGAGGCCTAGCATCATTTAAACTTCCTCCAAAGGCACAAAAGCCAGGTAAACCTTTTGACTTATTTACACTCAGACTAAAGAAATGAACAATTTTTAGGAAAATCCTGATCCAAAGCTTGCTTAAAATATATTGCCTTGTGACAGATATCTATTATCTTATATTCAAATCTTTTTTGGAAAGAGAAGTTTAACACAAAGTAGCATGTTGGTACTATATTTTAGTATTTTTAGTAAAAACAAAACAAAACTGCTTCTGAAGAAATATGGGAAATTGAGGCCAAAATGATCTATAAAAGGGAAGACTGTCTCCCTTCCCCTGTGCTGTTCATTCTCATTTTTAGAATCCAGAATATGGTGATTGGTAGGATAAAATAGAAGCTTCATTTGAGTTACAGTATCATAAATACTGGGATGAATATTAGGCATTCAGCCAATAGTTGTATAATCTTAGAATTGCTGCCTACCCAGTTCCTTCTTATTCTTGTTCCCGCCTTTAGAAAGTTATGCAACACACTTATTTTACCCTCAGGCTTCTCTTGATTGTATTTGTGGGAAGGGGGCCATCTCTGACAATCCACTGCTTTGTACCACTATGGCCTCATCATCTCCTCCGTCCCACTCAAAAGGGCATGACTTAATGTGCAAAGAAGATAGAAGAATGGATAATGTGCATGGACATATTCCTGGAGAATTCTTAGAAACTGGGAGCTAGGGGACCTATTTGAGACTGCTGTTTTTCAGTCTGATTGTGTTATTTCCTGTGCATGCTGAGGGGAGATTTAGCGATGGGAAGAAAATTTGACTCCCAGTGACTGTGGTGGGAGAGATGACATGTCTGGAGGAGTATGGAAATGGACAGATTTAATCTTGAGCAAATCACTGAAATTCTAAGGAGTTTTTGTTTTCTCGTCTGTAGAATGAGAGTGTTAGACCACTAGATAAAGCCTAATTGCTTTTGTAGCCCATTAGGAATTTATTGATAATCACTTCCTGACCATCATGCTATCCACTCGCATTCTAAACGAAAAAATACACAGTGTCATCCTATTCTACTCCCCTACATCTCTTTTTTGAGTCTACTGAATTGAAATTTCTTTATTTTAATTTAGAAGAGAAAAATGAAGACAGGACATTTTGAAATAGTCACCATGCTGCTGGCAACCATGATTCTAGTGGACATTTTCCAGGTAATGTTGGGAATGGGAAGCATGTGGTCATTGGAATGGAAATTCTTGATATAACATTACCTGAGGCATCTGTGTGGCTTGAGGGTGGAAATGAAAGTAGGTAGGATAGGTAAATTAATTTATTATAAGTAACTCTTTTCATTTTAAATGTGTGACACATTAACTGTAAAAAGTTGAAAAAATTAAAATTAAGCAAAAAGAGGAAAGTAAAGATTATTCATAATCCCTCCACTCAGAGGGAATGATTCCCAACCTGTTGGTGTATACAGGCTTCTTGGCTTTTTTCTATGTGTATACTGTTTTTAATTTAAAAAAATGGGTTCACACTGTACGTAGTATTTTTTCTTTGCATTTTCAGTTAATACTGTGTTGCATGTCTCACATGTCATCAGATATTCTGAAAATATGTTTTTCTCCAAATAAGCTAATGCTGCATTGTTTGATTACATGTTTTTTAATTAATGACGATTTTCTCACTTTTTTTTCTGGCAGAACTTTTATGATTTTATTTACAATTGACTCTTTAAGCATCTGTAACATATTTTTATGTAAAATATAATATTTCACTTGTTTTTTTTCCCCATGTTGTTAGCTGCCACATTACTTCTGTATTTGTGTACCATTATAGACGCCTTTTTAAAAATATCTTAAATTCTTAAACTGTTTTCTTTTTTTGAATTTAATATTCTAATCCATTTTCTATAGAATCATTGTGTATCCTGTTGCCTGTGTCACAGTATGTTTTTTATTGAAATATAATTTACATACCATAAAAATTTACCGTTTTTAGCTATCTACTTCAGTGGTTTTAGTATGTTCATTATGTTCTGCAACCATCACCACTATCTGATTGCAAAACATTTCCATCAGGCCGGGCGCGGTGGCTCAAGCCTGTAATCCCAGCACTTTGGGAGGCCGAGATGGGTGGATCACGAGGTCAGGAGATCGAGGCCATCCTGGCTAACACAGTGAAACCCCGTCTCTACTAAAAAATACAAAAAACTAGCCGGGCGAGGTGGCGGGTGCCTGTAGTCCCAGCTACTC
>NW_012108141.1:2100037-2103269 GCF_000951045.1 Mandrillus leucophaeus
AAAAAAACATTTCCATCAACCCAAAAGGAAACCCTGTACTTATTATCAGTCAGCCCCAATTTTCTCCATCCCCCATTCCCTGGCAACCACTATCTACTTTCTGTGTCTATGGTTTTGCCTATTCTGGATATTTCACCTGAATGGAATCATACAATATGTGACCTTTTGTGTCTGGCTTGTTTCACTTAGCATTATGTTCTCAGGAGTTCTATCAGTACTTCATTCTTTCTTATAGCTGAGTAATATTCTGTCTTATGGCCGTACCCCATCTTGTTTATCCATTTATCAGCTGATGGACATTTGGGTTGTTTGTACTTTATGGCTATTACGAATAGTGTTGTTGTGAACATTTATGTACAAGTTTTTGTGTGAACATGTGTTTTATTTTTCTTTTTAAAATGTTTTCTAATCATGTAATCTTGACATAGTGAGATAAGACAAACACTATTTGGTTATTTGGTAGCATTACAGAGTAAAGTTTACTTATATATAGGAAATGTGTGTGTAAAAATGAATTTGGGGGTTATGATTTATGATTCATGATAACAAAATTACCTATTGTTGTGAACATGTTTCACTTCTCTTGGGTATACACCTAGTAGTGGAATTGCTGGGTCGTATGGTAATTTTATGTTAACTGTTTTAGGAACTGCCAAACTTTTTTACACTAGCTGCACGGTATTACAATCCCACCAGCAATATATTAGGGTTCTAATATGTCTGCATCCTTGTGTTACATGTTACTTGGTTTTCATCATTTATAGTCATCGTAGAGGATATGAAGTGGTATTTCAATGTGGTTTTGATTTGGTTTTCAATACACTCTTGCAGCATAATTTAAGTGTATTTGTTTTGTAATTGTTTCGTGATTTGTTTAGCCAGTTTCTCTCCTTGACCTTTAGGTCATTTCCATGTTTTTGTAAGAAATTTTTGGTAATTGAATTTCATCAGTATGACCTTTTTTCTCAGTGGTTATATCAGAGAAATATAATCAGCTTGTTCACCTAGCTTTTTGTACCTGTTTTTTAGTATCTGTTCAGTTGTCTCTGAATAGTGGTGGCATTTATGAACTTTGCCACTGCTAAAGGCACACATCATGCAAAATACACAATCAGCTGTGGTGTCTGGCCAGAAAAACTTGATGTCTAAAATTAGACATTTGGAGACTTGTTAGAGGCATAGGGAAAAGACAGGAACATAGATCAACTCTGACATAATGTAAGGAATGTGGGAGGTGTTTTCAGAGTCTAGTGTCTTATACGGTGTTGAAGTCTTGAAAATAAATCAGACATTGGCACCCAAGCTGCACTGTGGTACATTCTGTGCTGTGGAGGAAAGTGCATTTCTTGGCTGTGAGATAGCAGTGATTTGATCTCCTGAAGCTCAAATTCCCATGTCAGGAAACTGACCTACAAACCCAGGACTACAGGGGTCTCAATGACTTCCATGGCAGAATTCTCCGTGGCCAGTAATCAGGACAGTTTCTGAAGCTGGCACAGTTCCCTCTTTTGTAAAATGGTGTTAATGATTTTCTATTCGACCTTTTATAATGGTTGTTCTGAAGACAGAATTACACTCTTCTTCAAGTGCTACATAAATGTCCATGGTCTTCGTCATTGGAAACATTCTAATTCTTTAGAGGCAACAGAACAGTTTGGTTAAGAGGACAAGACTCTGGAATTAGACTGCCTGAGTTCAAATTCCAATTCCGTGTAAGTCTCAATCTCTTAGTTTCCTTATCTTTGTTAAAAAAAAAAAAAAAAAAAAAGGAGGGGGGCTAATAGTAGTACCTACCTCACAAGGTTGCCGAACACTTAGTGCCTGGCATATAGAAAGAACTCTGGCGATGTTTGTTAAGCTTAGTGATAGAGTGGCTACGGAGTGTGTCTGAGAAGGAAATATGTAGGAAAAGTTCACAAACGAATGGATGGTTTTAAATAAGAACCAGGTCGTTGTGGCTGTACAATTGTAAGTTTTGTCTTAGACATGTTACGTTTGAAGGGTCTTTGAACATTCAAGTGGAGGTGTTAAGTAGGCAAATAAATTTGATATATAGGACTGGCACTTACAGGATAGATCAGATATATTTAGATCATAATTGAAACTGTAAGCATGTATATAACTGCCTGGGGAGCATAGAGTTGAGAGTTAGAAGATACATAGCCTTGAGAAACTCCAACATTTAGTGGCTAACTGGAATATGTTGGGTCTGCAAAAGAGTCTAAGAAGAAATGCTCCCTTAAGTGAGAGCTGTTTGGGTGGAGAAATGGGTGGGAAGCCATAATGGTGAGGGTTGAGCTATAAGTGGGAAATGAAGTGGAGATGGTAAGGATAGACATCTCTTTCAAGATGTTTGTTCATGAGGGAGAGAAGAGAGACGGGAATGGAGATACCTAGGGCAGGATATGGAAGCAAGTTTTGTTTTGCTTTTACAAGTTAATGTATCTGTCTCTCTCTGTCTCTTTCTCTCTCTGTCTCTCTCTCTCACACACACACACAGTAAGAGAGAGAGAGAGTTTTTAAGAATCATTCACATAGAATCTGTAACTTTTTTTTTGAATCTGTAACTTTAACAGCTTCTGACTAAATGTGTCTATAAAGTCTCCAACTGAGGTCCCTAAGGAGACTTATGCAACTATGCACCATACAAGTATAGAATAATGGAAGAGGCATTATCTTTTTATTTGCAGAAACCCATAAATGGTATTCCTGGGGAGATTTGATCATCTTATTTTTTGATCCGTAAGCCAGAGTACAGGGTTCTAATTTAGTTCACTTGAATATTTTGCCAGGTTCTGTGCTAGGTGCATAGGATTCAAAGATAAAAACGATACAGATCCTACCCTTAAGGAACTAACAGTATAATACATATGTTCTTAACATGAAATAATACAAAATAACCACATCACACTGGAGAAAGACCTTATGAAAAAAATAATAATAACCACAGTATGTTAAAGACTTGACAAGTGCCAGGCATGGGACAAAGGGCTTTGCATATATTCATTATGTAATTTAATTCTCACAGCCATCCCGCAGTTCAGATATTATTTCCTCCACTTTATCTTCATTTTTAATTTATTTTTTATTTTTTGAGACGGAGTTTTGCTTTTCACCCAGGCTGGAGTGCAGTGGTACAATCTCCGCTCACTGCAGCCTCCTCCTTCCAGTTTCAAGCGATTCTCCTGCCTCAGATTCCTGAGTAGCTGGGATTACAGGTGCCTGCCACTAC
>NW_012108141.1:2103344-2185256 GCF_000951045.1 Mandrillus leucophaeus
CCCACTTGGCCTCCCAGAGTGCTAGGATTACAGACATGAGCCACCGAGTCTGGTGTTTTATCTTCATTTTTTTAAATGGAAAACTTGAGGATTAGAAATGTCAAGTAACTTTCCCATACCTAATTAGTAACAAATGGGATTTGAACTCAGATCTGCCTGGCTTCAAAGTAGTGTTGATTACATTACACCACCCTGCTTCTTATGGTATGTGAACATACGTATATGTATAATTTAGTTGTATGTGGCATTATGCCTCTTCAGTTGTATGTGACTGAAATACAATTCAAACTAGCTGAAGCAAACAGGGAATTTATTGATTCTTAGAATTGGTGAAGAACACAGTCTTCAGGTACAGTTAACTCAGTGTCTAAAGTATGTTTTCAGGGCCTTATCTCTACTTCTCAGCTCAGCAAGCCTTATTTGTTGCTTTATTTTCAGACAGAATTCTCCATGGAACAAAAAGAATAACTGTTGGAAGCCCTAGGTCAATATTATCCTTAGGGCTTATAGCTTTAAAGGAAGAAAGATTCATTTTTTTCCTTTGGGAGCTCTGATTGCTAGACTTAGGTCACCTGCTTATCCAGGAAATGCAAAATCATTTCTACCCAAGCCATATGGACAAGGGAGGGGGCAACCCCAAAGGAAAAGGAGTAATGTTTGTCATTATGTGTTATAGATCATGAATAATATTTGCATATGATACTTCAAATTCCTAACAGCCTTGACGGGTCGAAGAAATCTAGCTAAGAATATTGTTCAAAGCTGGGACTGCTACCCATTTCTTTAGCTTCACATTCATTGTTCTTTGCTCTGTACCATAATGTCCAGATAAATGAGCTACAGGCACAATCTCACCCATACCTGTCACCCTGTCACCCACTGACATTTACTCTTTCACACAAATATGTCACAGCTGAGAAAAGTTATCAGTAGCAGTGGAATATACTTCCTGCGTAAAAATCCTACCCAAAGTTGGTTATAAGTAAGGAGAGAATTTTGGCAAGGGATGAGAAGATGGGGGTAATAATGTGAGAGAAAATGATACTCACTAAATTTCTTATTTCAAGAGTATTACTTTCTTTTTCCTTTGAAGGTGAAGGCTGAAGTGTTAGACATGGCAGATAATGCATTTGATGATGAATACCTGAAATGTACTGACAGGATGGAAATTAAATACGTTCCCCAACTGCTAAAGGAGGAAAAAGCAAGCCACCAGCAATTAGATACTGTGTGGGAAAATGCAAAAGCCAAATGGGCAACCCGAAAGACTCAAATCTTTCTCCCTGTGAATTTTAAGGATAACCATGGAATAGCCCTGATGGCATATATTTCCGAAGCTCAAGAGCAAACTCCCTTTTACCATCTGTTCAGTGAAGCTGTGAAGATGGCTGGGCAATCTCGAGAAGATTATATCTATGGCTTCCAGTTCAAAGCTTTCCACTTTTACCTGACAAGAGCCCTGCAGTTGCTGAGAAGACCTTGTGAGGCCAATTCCAAAAATGTGGTATATAGAACAAGCCAGGGCACTTCATTTACATTTGGAGGGCTAAACCAAGCCAGGTTTGGCCATTTTACCTTGGCATATTCAGTCAAACCTCAGGCTGCTGATGACCAGCTCACTGTGTTATCCATCTACACATGCCTTGGAGTTGACATTGAAAAATTTCTTGATAAAGAAAGTGAAAGAATTACTTTAATACCTCTGAATGAGGTTTTTCAAGTGTCGCAGGAAGGGGCTGGCAATAACCTTATCCTTCAAAGCACAAACAAGACCTGCAGCCATTATGAGTGTGCATTTCTAGGTGGTAAGTGTCTGCTCTGTCTGTGCTTGTCTGGGAGGAAAGGAGTGGGATTCTTAGGCTTAGGGAAAGGTCAGTGAAGGAGAGTGAGAGGTATTTGAAAGGTGAAATGACATTTGGCAGTTTTCTGTCTAGCTTATTTCATACTGTCTCTTTAACCATAATTAATTTTATGAAAATTATACATTTACAGTATAATTAAAAATTTTTTAAAATAGCACTATAAGGCAGTGGTTCTTAACCAAAGGCAGTTTTGCCCTGCAAGGTCATTTGGCAATGGTCAGAAGCATTTTTGGTTGTCACAATTGGGGAAAAGGAGGATTGCCACTGACATCTAATGGGCAGAGGCCAGAAACACCGATAAACAATGCATAGGACAGCCCCACACAACAAAGAATTATATGGCCCAAAATGTTGGTAGTGCTAATGTTGAGAGACCCTACTATAAGGCTTACAATAAATAAATAGTGCAGCCTGGGAGGAGACCCCCATCTCTACAAAATAAATAAATTAATTAAAAATTAGCCAGGCTTGGTAGCACATGCCTGTGATCCCAGCTACATGGGAGGCTGAAGTGGGAGGATTGCTTGAGCCCAGGAGGTCGAGGCTGTAGTGAGCTGTGATCACACCACTACACTCCAGCCTTGCAACAGAGCGAGACAGTGTCTCAAAAAAGAAGAAAAAGAAAAATAGCAGTCGCCAGCCCCACCTTTCTCAATTTCCACTCCTCAGTGGCATCCAGTTTTCATTCTTTTAGCTATTTCTTCAGGTGCTTACTGTCATGTTTCCAAGTAAATAACATGCTTCAACATGTTATTTCTTAGTTTTTAAATCTTTAGATATCATGTATTGACTTCCTGCTATAGAGAATGAATATTTAACTCTCATCTATCATGTATTAGCTAAGAATTTTTTATGCGTTCAGCTGTAAGTAACAGAAAACCTGACTGAGCTTTCATTTAATAAGTCTTAGAGGCAGACTGTTCAGAGTCAGCGCAGTGGCTCATCTATGTCATCAGTCACTCACGCTCTTCCTTTCTGTTCCACCATCCTTACTACGTTTTGTTTGTTGATTCATGTTTGCACTTGTGACTGTTGCAGCTCTAGGCATCAATCCATGTCCAAGACAAAAAGAAAGGAAAGGGAATGACTGCCAAATCTACTTGTTCAATAAGGAAAGTAAAAGCTTTCCCAGAAACCCTTACTAAACTCCTAATTACAAATGATTGACTTGAACAGTTTCGTGGTCACCCATAGCTACCAGAGAAGCTTGGGAAGGCAGTAATTAGCCTTTCTCCAGCCAAGGGAATATAGTGTGTGGGGGAGACAAAGGAAAAGAGAATTAGAAATGACTGTTAGATCAGTAAACCAAAAGTTTTGAAAGCCAACACCCTCCTTCCCAGTGTACCTCCATTTCCCCCTTCCCATTCTCCCAGCACAGTAAAGACAGGACATAGCTGAATTAGAGTGGTTTTTCTGCGCTTAAATCCCTCTTTCACCCCAGGGTTATTGGATGATTTTTGTTTGTTTGTTTCCTTAGTTTTTTTATATTCAATCAGTAATTCACCCCCAAATCCTTTGACAGAAATATAAATTTCTTCTTTCCCCTGGATAATTCCCTCATCATACTGCTCTATGATATGCTCTTTAGGCCTGCTGACTGTCCTGAAATCTCTATTCATTACTATTCTGAGACATTGCTTCTTCCCTATGAGAGATCTCCTATTTCTTGGATTTGCAACTCTTTCTTGGATTACTCCTTTGTTTGGTGTGGTGGGGATGGGGATTCTACAAAAGTTTCTGAGAAATGGTCCATTAAGGAAAATTTTCTAAGTCTCTGCATCTCTGAGAGATCGACCTTTAAGCTTGATTAATAGTTTATATAGATTTGCATTTCTATTTTAGAAACTGTTTTTCCTTGGAATTTTGAAGATATTCCCCCAGTGACTTGTAGGTTCTGTAGCTGTTGTTGAAAGGTATGAAGCCATTCTAATTACTAAAACTTTGATTGAGACTTTTTAAAAACAAAAATCTGGAAGGTTTTTAGGTTGTTTTCTTTATTCCTAACATTCTGAAATTTTATGGTGTTGTGCCTTAGTATGTGTGAGCAAAGGGTTAGTAAACCCTTTCTCCTGTCTCCTGTGAAAATGGCCTCCTGGTGATCTTCCAGCACTCTTTCTCTGTAATCTACGAAAGGTGGAATGACAGCTGTGTGATCTTACAGTGTTGTCTGTGGTAAACATAACCCTTGATTGGTAAAGTGCATCTGAGCTGGGAGGTTTGTGAATGAACTATAAATACTTGAGGAGAAGCCATAGCTTTGGGCTTTCCTGAATGTGGTGTGACATACCCAGGTGTTCTTCTTGTTGAGTCCTGGAAGGAGAGCAGTACTCTCTCATAGCAATCCTGAATAGGTTCAAAATATATTGTATTTTATGTGTGGCATGAGGCTACTAAGCTAGAGAGGCTCCTACACACCCACCTGTGTAATCTTGTTTCCTTGAACCTGAGCTGTAATTTGGAGGCAAAAGAACAGCCCTGGACTCCGGTGAAGACTTGCATTAAAGGAACATGTCTGATGCTGCTCTGCTGCTAGACAGTATGCTTTATTCACTGCCATGTATTTTTCTGCAAAACTGAGTAAACTGGTGAGGGGTTGGCCTTTTCGGGTCCTGAAGGTGTGATTGCCTAACTGAACCAAAAACCATCGCTGCTAGGTCCAGTGGAGTAATGCGTGCAGTAGGCCTTAAAGTGGGATAGACTTTTAGACCTTGACTAAATGTAGCCAAGGTACTATGAGATAAAAAAAAAGGCTGGGTGGTAGGGAAGTGCTAATGAGACATTGATTTTTAGGTAGGGACAGATCCATTTATGATTGGATGGCAGAAGCTGTGTGGCTATTGGGGTGCCTAGGGTGAAAATTTTAAGGAAGTCCTCACTTAGGGCTGTCCCTGCACTTGTATATTACTGAGAGTGCCTCCTTAAATTTTCTCTAGGCACCTTATTTGCCTCACCCTGGTCCTGCAACTGAGTTGCACCTGAGAAGGACGATTCTAGAAGAAGCAGATGAAAGCGAAATGAGTAAATTTGTGTTGAAAGGAAAAGTGCTTATCAAAAAGATAGGGAAAAAAAGGCAAAAGACAAGATGAGAAATGCTGGCTAGGGTTTGGAGAAAAGGGAACCCTAGAACACCATTGGTAGGAAGGCAGATTGGTGCAGCCATTATGGAAAACAGTATGGGGGTTTCTATTTTAAATAGAAATTAAAAATAGAACTGCTGGTCAGGCACAGTGGCTCACGCCTGTGATCCCAGCGCTTTGGGAGGCCAAGGCGGGCAGATCACCTGAGGCCAGCAGTTCGAGACCAGATTGGCCAACATGGTGAAACACCATCTCTACTAAAAATATAAAAATTAGCCAGGCGTGGTGCCACATGCCTGTAATCCCAGCTACTCAGGAGGCTGAGGCAGGAGAATTGTTTGAACCCAGTAAGAGGAGGTTGCAGTGAGCCGAGACTGTACAACTGTACTCCGGCCTGGGCAACAAGAACCCTCCCACCCACCCCCACAAAAAAATAGAACTACCATATGACCCAGTAATCCCTCTCTTGGGTATACACCCCAAAGAGTTGAAATCACCACCTCATAAAGATATCTTCACTCCCTTGTTCACTGCAGCATTATTCACAGTAACCAAGATATAGAAACAACCTAAATGTCCACCAACAGACAAAGGGATAAGGGAAATGTGGTATATATACAATAGGATATTATCCAGCCTTAAAAAAAGAGAGAGATTCTGCCATTTGCTACAACATGGATGGACCTGGAGGACATTATGCTAAGTGAAATAAGCCAGACACAGAAAGCTATTACATCATCTCAGTTATATGTGGAATATATATGAGATCAAAAACAAGAGAGAGAATGAAACAGTAGTTACCACAGGTGTAGGGAGAGGAACTGAAGAGATGTAGATCAAAGGATACAAAATAGCAGATTGGTAGGATGAATAGATTTAGAGATCTAATGTGTAACATGAGGACTAAAGTCAATAAAATTGTATTTTACTTAAATAAGCGGATTTTAGCTCTCTTGTTACACATACAAAAATATGTGAGATGATAGCTATGTTAATTTGCTTCACTATAGTAACAATTTTACTATCCATATGTATTTTGTGATATCATGTAAACCTTAAATATATACAATAAAATTCATTTTTTAAAAAAGGAAAAGTGCTCATTCTCACCAACCATACATTGGACCTGACCCGAAACCAAGCCAGCTGGGGCCAGTTTAGATGAGCTCATGGGAACGGATTGTGGGTATGCATGTCTTCTTTCCAGCTCCCCCTACATGACAGTAGCTTGAAATTGGCCATAGTTTCGAGTTATACCATAGACCCTCCCTCCCTACACCAATCTTGTGAAACTTTACCAGCATAGCACAGCCAAAATCCCAGCTGCAGCAGCTGGGCTGACAGAAATGGTACCGCTTTTGGTGCTTTTGATGCCTTTGGCCAGATGCCATTTGTGGAACCGTTAGTTATATCAAAGCCCTGGCTGCAGTGGCTACAAGCTAACTTTAGCATAGGGGTCTGGTTGATGGGCTGCGGTGGGCCATGGAGCCCACAGACTCCATGTTTGTGAGTGGGATTATGAAAGAACCAAAGAGGTTCTATTGGATTGATTCTGAAAGCGCCAGAGTTCAGGCCCGCATGGAGAAGTGCAGGCCATTGTGGAGGTGCACAGGTACCATGTGTTTAGGGAGCTCTGACAGTCAGCCATTGTACTCGGGTGTGTTGATTTAACCCTGGGTTGGAGTCCTCTGCCGCCATCTAGAGATGGGAAGGCAGGATCAAAAACTCCCTGGAGTAACCTTTAAAGACAGGCAGTTTGAAATAGTCTGAAGAACAATGGCCAAGTGTTTTAAGAGCCCTAGCTAAGGAGGATATAGTCAGAATCTTGTTCCATTGTGACTGGATATAACTGAGACTTTGGATTAAAAAAGGCAGTATTTCTAAAAGGGGTAAAAAAAAAATTTTACTGCATTAAGTTTAGTGTGCTAAACACAGTCCGACAATAATGATTTAAACTTGCCTGTGATTTCCAAGATAAAAATATATTGTGAGTTTTTCAAAAACTAGTTAGCTGGAAACTTTGTTCATTAGGAAGTGGAGAGAAAATCAACGTCTCTTTAGATAACATAGTTCCTGGTGGTCATAGGCGTTAATCTTGGTGTTAATCCAAGCCGATGTGAGTGAACTCTGAGAAAAGGAGTAACAGAAACCCTTCTTCTTCCTCAATAGAAAATTAGCCCAGGTTAACTGTCTTTTATGCTCTTTTTCTAGAAAATGTGATAAAGTTGAAATGTTAGCTGTATAATCAAGCTACATCCATTATCATTAAAAATTACTCCACTGGGGCTGGGTGCAGTGGTGTATGCCTGTAGACCCAACTACTGGGGAGGCTGAGGCAAGAGGATCCCTTGACCCCAGGAATTCAAGTGCAGCCTGGGCAACATAGTGAGACACCCATCTCTTAAAAAAAAATTACTCCATTGGAAAATTATACCTCGACTGGGAGGACGGTGAATGAATTATAAATACCTCGTGGGAAGCCATGGCTTTGGGACTCCCTCCACCCTACAGTGCAAATATGTCAGGTTTATAGGAAGAAAATTTATATACAGAGAAATAGTAGAGCACATACCATCCCCTGAACTCTCTCTCTTTTTTTTTTTTTTTACTGAACAGAGGAAGCAGAGATTATCTGGCATTTTGGTCCATGTTTCCATAGAGAGATGCCAGCCTGTATAATACTCTACATAATTTATAGAGTAAGAGGGCCAGGGAATAGTGTTCCCTGGCTGGAAAGTAGCATTGATAGAAAGGAGGAGCCTCTAGACTCCAGTGGCTTGTAGTAGTATTTTGTAGAGTTTACTGAGACCTGTTGAGCCAGCTCTCTGCTAAGCCATCAAAAAGGCGGAAAGAAGGTGAGCCTACAGGACTATCTAGATTTATTTGTTATAAATCTACCCCCAGCCCTTGTGTGTTCTTTAAATGTTAAGTGTCTCCATTGGTTCTGATTGGCACGTTTCTGTAGCATTTCCTAGGAGTAGCAAAGTTTCTGTACTGTTGTCTGGAATTGTCTAGGATTGAGACATCAATAAGATCCATGTCCCTAGGCCTAATAGGAAGTGACATACCCAACACCATAAGAAATTTGTACTTCTAAACAGTGGCTGAAGTGTCCCTGAATGCTACAGCAATTCACCAGGCTGCCAAGGAATATTTTTAAATTTCACAACAGACACTGCCATACTTGATATTTGTCAGACACTGGGTGAACTACTAGCTTGAGGTGGAACTCAGTTTCAAAGTTACATGTTATATCATAGTACATTCTGTTTGATGACATCATAAATTTGCAAAACTGGATCTTTAGCAATTGTTGTAATGAAACCAAGTATATGTGAAAATCAATGTGGTATTTATGAATACCACAAATCAGTATTTATATCTTAACACCTTAGTAAACTTTTGAAAAATAGCACATACTTTTTTAAAGTACTATTATTGTAACAATAATTACTTGCTAATGGGATGTGTTTGCTTTTTGGACGTTCACAGCTTCTCAGACCCTGGAATCAGATTATGTACTATCTCGTTTCCTGTTCCACACTGATTTTCACATATATTAGCTTTTTGTGACAATTGCTAAAAAGACCTAGCTTTGCAAATGATATGGTTTGGATCTGGGTCCCTACCCAAATCTCATGCTCAATTGTAATCTCCAGTGTTGGAGGTGGGGCCTGGAAGGAGGTGATTGGATCATGGGGGCAGTTTCTAATTATTTAGCACCATCCCCCTTGTGCTGTTCTCACGATAGAGTTCTCACAACATCTGGTTGTTTAAAATTGTGTAGCACCTTCCCCCTCTCCCTCTTCCTCTTGCTCTGGCCGTGTGAAATGAGCCTGCTTCCCCTTCACCGTCCGCCATGAGTGTAAGTTTCCTGAGGCCTCCCCTGCCATGCTTCCTGTACAGCCTGCCGAATCATGAGCCAATCAAACCTCTTTTCTTTATAAATTACCCAGTCTCAGGTATTTCTTTATAGCAGCGGGAGAACAGACTAATACAGCAAACATGTGTCATCAAACAGTGTGTAACATGATATAATGTGTAACTTTAAAACTGAGTTTTACCTCAAGCTAGTAGTTCACACGGTGTCTGACAGATATCAAGCCTGGCTGTGTTTTTCTTGAAATTTAAAAATATTTTTTGGAGGCTGGGCGTGGTGGCTCACATCTGTAATCACAGCACTTTGGGAGGCCAAGGCGGGAGGATCACGGGGTCAGGAGTTCTAGATCAGCCTGGCCAATATGGTGAAACCCCGTCTCTACTAAAAATACAAAAATTAGCCAGGCATGGTGGTGGGTGCCTGTAGTCCCAACTACTTGGGAGGCTGAGGCAGGAGAATGACTTGAACCTGGGAGGCAGAGGTTGCAGTGAGCTGAGATTGCACCATTGCACTCTAGCCTGGGAGACAAGAGCAAAACTCCATCTTAAATAAATAAATAAATAAATAAATAAATAAATAAATAAATAAAAATATTCTCTGGTAGCCCTGTGAACACCTCAGCCACTGTTTAGAAAAACCACAGATCTAATTGCAGGTCAGCCACATGTTTGTGAAAGTGGATTAGGTTTTAGGAGCCAGGTTTGACCGTTTATTGGAGGTGAGATTTCCATATGACAGTGGAGCTTTTGAGAGTTTGTCCAACTTTATGGGAATTTAGTTCAGAGAGAACGTATTACATAATAAGATACTGGTTTAGTGAATCATGACTTTTCTTTCGATAAGACAGTCTGTCTCAATCAGGACCAGTTAACAGGCTAGCAGTAGCAGCCCTGCAGAAAGAGGAAGTCCTTGTGACCTACAAATTCTGACGTAGTGTTGTTGCCAGAGATTCTAATCTGCTGTGAGTATAGTCATTGACATTTGTAATTTCTTTGGATCTGAAAGAGATGGGAACTTGTGGGAGGGCTTTATTTACTCTTGTCCAGACTGCATCTAATGTTTCTAACTGTAGACTTCTCTGCTAACATGACAGCGATGTAATTCTCCAGTATTTAACAAGTCAGGGATGTGAAGGGCTTCTGTTGGTAGGGAACTAGAGACCAGATCCAAAACCTAGTCCTGCCCTGTTCATCTCATCCTCATAATTAAGAAAAAAAAAATTAATAGCTTTAGTGAGTTATAATTGGTATAATGAACTGCACATAAAGTAAAATTTAGTAAGTTTTGATATATGTATATGCCAATGAAATCATCACTACAGTCAAGACTATGAGCATTTTATATTTGTTGCTTGCAAAAGTTTCATGCTTCTTTGCAATTCCTTTCTCCTCCCTTTCCCTGTTTCCCAATCCCCCCAGGCATCTACTAATGTACTTTCTGTCACTATAGATTAGTTGGCAGTGTCTAGAGTTTCATCCAAATCTTATCATACAGTATGTTCTCTTTTTTGCCCGGCTTCTTTCACTCGGCATAATTGTTTTGAGATTCATCTGTGTTGTTGCATGTATCAATAGTTTATTCATGCTGTTGTAGAATAGTGGACATAACACAGTTTACATGTCTATTCACCTGTTGATTAGTACGTGGGTTGTTTCCAGTCTTTGGCTATTACAAATGAAACTTCTATGAACATTTATGTACAAGTCTTTGTGTGGATATATGCTTTCATTACACTTGAGTAAATGCCTAGGAATGCATTGGCTGGATTATATGATAGGTATATGTGTAACTTTGAAAGAAGCTGCCAAATAGTTTTCCAGAGTACCTGTACCATTTTACATTCTCACCAGGAGTGCATAAGAGTTCTAGCTATACCACATTCTTGCCGACACTTCATAGATGTCTTTTTAACAGTTCTAAATAGATATGTGGTGATATTTTATTGTGGTTTTAATTTGCGTGTTCCTAATGAGTAATAATGTTGAGCATCTTTTCACATACTTATTTGCCATTTGTATATATTTACTAAAACATCTGTTCAAAGATTTTTGTCCATTTTTAACGAGATTGTTTTCTTATCTTTTGAAAATTGTTTATGTATTGTAGATACGAGGTTTTTGTTTGATATGTGGTTTGCAAATATATTCTCCCAATTTGTAACTTACCTTTTTTTTTTTTTTTTTAAGATGGAGTTTTCACTCTGTCACCCAGGCTGGAGTGCAGTGGCGCGATCTCAGCTCACTGCAACCCCTGCTTCCCGGGTTCAAGCAATTCTCCTGCCTCAGTCTCCCAAGTAGCTGGGACTACAGGCATGTGCCACCATGCCCGACTAATTTTTTTTGTATTTTTAGTAGAGACAGGGTTTCACCATGTTGGCCAGGCTGGCCTTGAACTCCTGACCTGAAGTGATCCACCTGCGTCAGCCTCCCAAAGTGCTGGGATTATAGGTGTGAGCCACTGTGTCTGGTGATTTATCTTTATCTTAGTATCATATATTGATCACTATAGCTATATAATAAACCTCAAAACCAGGTAGTGTTCATCGTATTCTTTTCTTGCAAAGTCGTTTTGGTGATTATATGTTCGTTATGCTTCCATATGAATTTTAGAATCACCTTGTCAATGTCTACAATTTCTGCTTGGATTCTGATTAAGCTTGCCTTGCATTTATAGATCAATATGAGAAGAGTTTAAAAATATATACTTTTCCAACTCATGAACACAGCATAAAATCTCCATTTATTTAGGTCTTATTTTCTGTCAGCTGTATCCGAATAGTGTTGAGGTTGTAAGTCTTTTCCATCTTTTGTCAGATTTACCTTTAAGTGTTGTATGTATGAAAAGTCTTTATTTCACCTTCAGTTTTGAAAGCTGTTTTCACTGGGTATAGAATTCTAGATTGATCTTTTTTTCTTTTCTTTGAGTAGTTTACAAATTTACTGCTTCCCTGTTGTTTTACTTAAATTGCTTCTGACAAAAAAATCTGCTGTGCGTCTCATTTCTGTTCCTCTTTATTTAACCCCCCTTCTCCCCACCGTCTGCTTTTAAGACTTTGTGTTTATCATACTTATTTGGACCAATTTGATTATGATGTTACTTAGTGTCGTTTTTTTTCATGTATCTTGTGCTTGGAGTTCATTGAACTTTATGGATTTGTAGGTTCATAGTTTTCATCATATTAGGAAAGTTGTGAGTACTGTTTGTGCAAATATTTTTTCACCCCTCTCTTCTTCCTTTAGGGATTCTGTTTATATGTATATTAAACTGCATGAGGTTGTCTCCAGCTCAGTGAAACTCTAATGGTTTTTGTTATTAGTATTTTTCTCTCTGTTTCATTTTTAGATGTTTTCTATTATTTTGTGTATTTCAGTACTTCATTGCTGCCATAACAAATTACCACAAATCTAATGGTTTAAAACAGCACATCTAAATTTATTATCTTACAATTCTGTATTTCAGAAGCCTGACATAAGTCTTGCTGAGCTGAAATTAAGGTGTTGGTAGGGCTGCATTCCTTCCTGGGGGCTTAGGCAAGAATCTGTTTTCTTTCTTTTTCCAGCTTCCAGAGGTTACCTGCATTCCTTGGTTTACGGCCTCCTTCATCCATTTTCAGTCAGAAACAGCATGTTGATGGCCAGGTGTGGCGACTCATGCCTATAATCTCAGCACTTTGGGAGGCTGAGGCAGGAGGATCACCTGAGGTCAGGAGTTCAAGACCAGCCTCGCCAACATGGTGAAACTCTGCCTCTACAAAAATAAAAAATAAAAAAATTATCCAGGCATGGTGGCATGCATCTGTGGTTCCAGCTGCCTGTGGTGGGCTGAGATGGGAGGATTGCATGAGCCCAGGAGTTTGATGTTGCAGTGAGCCATGACCGCACCACTGTGCACTCCAGCCTAAGTGACAGAGGGAGACCCTGAGACCCCGTCTCAAAAAAGAAAGAAACAGCATGTTGAGTCCTCTGCACCTTGCATCTCTCTGATCCTCTCTTCTACTTCTTGTTTTTTCCACTTTTAAGGATTTATGTTATTAGATTGAGCTCACCTGGATAATCCAAGCTAAATACCCCACCTGAAGGCCAGCTAATTAGCAACATTATTTACATCTGCAACCATAGTTCTCTTTTTGCCATGTAAAAGAACATATTCACAGGTTCTGGGGATAGGACGTAGGCCTCTTTAAGAAGGGTATTATTCTGCATACCGCAATATGTCAAGTTTGCTAATCTTTTTTCTGCAGTGTCTAGTTTGTCAGTAATTCTCTCTAGTGTGTTTTTCATCTCAGAAAATTTATCTCTAGAAATTCATTTTGGGTCTTTTTATATCTTCCACATCTCTACTTAACACCTGTTAGTAGTACTGACATTCACTATTGAATGTTCTCCCCACAAAATTCATACGTTGAAGCCCTAATCCTCACTGTGATGGTATTTGGAGGTAGGGCCTTTGAGAAGTAATTAGGTTTAGATTAGGTCATGAGGGTAGGAGTACCCATGATGGGGCTAGTGTCCTTTTAAGAAGAGGAAAGGAGACCATGGCTTTGCTCTTTCTCTGACATATGAGGATATAGTGAGAAGGTGGCTATCTGCAAGGCAAGAAGAAAGCCTTTACCAGAAATTGAATCTGCCAGTGTCTTGATCTTGGATTTCCCAGCTCTGGAATTATGAGAAACAAAAATCTGTTGTTTCAGCCATCCAGTCTCTGGTATTTTGTGTGGCAACTGGAGGTAAGACAACACCTTTAATCTATTTTTTGGACACATGGAATACAGTTGTAATGACTACTTTAATTTACTTTTCTAATAATACTAACGTTTGTGTCAGCTCTGGGGTAGTTTCATTAGATTGAGTTCTCTTGTCATGATGAATTGTATTTTCCTGCTTCTTTGCTGGTATTTTTTGATTGGGTGCAAGATGTTGTGAATTTTACCTTGTTGTGTGCATGGTAATTTTATATTCCTAAAAATATTCTTGAGCTTTGTTCTGGTACATAGTTAATTTACTTTAAAACAGTTTGATTGTTTTAGGGCTGATTCTTCAGATTTTCTAGGCAGAACCAGAGTCACTTTAATCTAGGGCTCATTATTTCTCACTGCTGAGGCTGTACCCTTCTCAATACTCTACTTAGTGCCTGTGGATTATAAGGTTTTCCAGCCTGGTTGATGGGAATAGACACTATTTTTGACCTTGCGGGTTCTTTCTCTGGCCTTGGGTAGTTATCTCACACATATAATCTGATCAGCACTCCACTGAATACTTGAGGGAAACCCTTTGCAGATCTCTGGAGTTCTGTTTGTGCCACTCCCTTCTCTCTGGTACTCTGTCTATAAAAATTGAATTATCTTGGTATGTTCTTTCTGGAAAAATTTTAAACTACTTAATGGTTAGTAAGTTAAATTTTTCTAGGAATTTGTCCATTGGCCTTTGTATTTCAAATTAGTAGGCATAAAGCTGTTCATAATATTCTCATGTCTTTTTACATCTGCTGAATCTGTTGTCAGGTTTCCTTTTTCATTCCTTATATATTTGTGCCTCTCCTTTTATTTCTGAACCAATTCTCTTATCCATTTTTAACCCTGCTACTTCTTCAGAAACTCAAAATAGTTTGATTACTGCTATTGAAAATGCTAAATAGAAAATTAAATCCAGAGTTTAAATAGGGAAGAGAAATGCAATATTAACAAAATGACTCTGTGTTAAACATTAAAGAGGCCAGTACAGTGGCTCATGCCTGTAATCCCAGCACTTTAGGAGGATGAGGCAGGTGGATCACCTGAGGTCAAGAGTCCAAGACCAGCCTCGCCAACATGGTGAAAGCCTGCTTCTATTAAAAGTACAAAAATTAGCTGGGCGTGGGGGTGGGTGCCTGTAATTTCAGCTACTTAGGAGGCTGAGGCAGGAGAATTGCTTGAACCCGGGAGGCAGAGGTTGCAGTGAGCCGAGATCTCGCCACTGCACTCCAGCCTGGGTGACAGAGTGAGACTCCATCTCAAAAAGAAAAAAATATATAATAAATAAAGATACCCATTCTTTTCTATTCAGGAGGCCTTCAAAAATTTTGTGCATAAAAATCACTTGGAGTGCTTATTTAAAATGCAGATTACAAGGCATCCCCCTCTAGAAAGTATGCAGCAATGATAGTCCTGGCTTTGGTCCTGGAATTTGCCTTTTTAATAAGCACCCAGGTGATTCTGAAGTATGTGGCTAGAAAAGTACACTTTGAGAAACATGCTCTAACTTGTGCTACAGACAAAAGACAAAGCCTTTCAAAATCCCCCTAGTGCCTGGTCTCCAGGTTGCATCTTTCAACTTACATCTGTAGCCTTCTCATCCACAATTCCCCTCACCTTCACCTTATCCTCAAATAAGCTCTCTGGATGAGGCTCGTACTCACTCATCTCCTGCTGAGACAACTGTTTTTTTTTTTTTTTGAGACAGAGTTTCACTCTTGTCGCCCAGGCTGGATTGCAATGGCGCGATCTTGGCTCACTGCAACCTCTGCCTCTGGGGTTCAGGTGATTCTCTGGCCTTAGCCTCCCAAGTAGCTGGGATTATAGGCATACACCACCACACTGGACTAATTTTTGTATTTTTAGTGGAGATGGGGTTTCACCATGTTGGCCAGGATGGTCTCGATCTCCTGACCTCAGGTGATCCACCCGCCTTGGTCTCCCAAAGTGCTGAGATTACAGGCGTGAGCCACCATGCCCTGAGACAATATTTTGCAATAATCTCTAGAACCAATTTTTAAATTTCTAGTCTAGTCAAATGCCTGAGTTTAACCTCAGAGCACTGTCCAGATTATAACAGATCTGTTATTTCCTGGACCAGTAGAAAATGGACCAAATCACCTGGATTTTTGGTTCAGACACTCACTACAAATGGAGCGGGACTTGAGAGTAGATTATAGAAGTATATATCTTTTTAGGAGCCAGGCCTCTCTAGGGATTCTCCTATTGTAGGTAAAGAGGCTCCTCCTCAGGTAGCTGAATTTCCAGATTAGATTAGTGTGTTTGTCAGGTATGGAATAGAGACCGCGAGGCATCTGGACCTTCGTTGTGCATTCTGGTAGGCCTTCCATATGGCTCATACTGCACCAGATCTGTATGCTGTCTCACTAACCTTCTTACCTTACTGCTGTTGGCTGGTAGATTCCCTTTCTGTCAAGTCTCAGGGGAATCACTGCAGCACTGACAACTTTTTCTAGGGCATCACCAGTGAGAACATCTATGACCTTACAAAAAGTACTGTCAGATGCCACGTTCTGTTCTCCAAATACTGTGGATTTCCTCATACACAAATGAATATTCTGGTGCATACCAACTCATTTCCTTTATATGAATGCGAAGGATCTTTGTTCAAATATTAAAGGATGTTGAAGGTCTCATTGAGATTCTTTTTCTTCAAAGGATAGGAATTGTTGTAGTAGAGGGATAGGTTTGTTGAGGATATTTAGTATCTGAAGAGAGGATTAGTTGGACAGGTAAATTTTCTCCTAAATTTTGCAGACTAATTATAGAATAGAATGATAAAGTATCAGCTCAGGATGGGCCCTTGAAAGTCATTTGAAGCAGTCTTCTAGTAAAAGATACAGATAAGAAAACTGAATTCCAGAAGGCTTAGGTGTTTTGTCAGAGGTCGTATGGCTGTTTGGTGGCTATACTGTAAATACTAAAATATAATTGTTCTGCAATTTTTTTAAATAATTGAGACAGGGTCTCACTCTGTTGCCCAGGCTGGAGTGTAATAGCATGATCACAGCTCACTGCAGCTTCAACCTCCTGGGCTCAAGTGATCCTCCCACCTGACCTTCGTGAGTTGCTGGGACTACAGGTGTGTGCCACCATGCCTGGCTAATTATTTTTAAAAATTTTTTGTAGAAATGGGGTCTCCCTATATTGCCCAGACTGGTCTTGAACTCCTGGGCTGAAGCGATCCTCCCGCATCAGCCTTGGAGTTACAGGTATGAGCCACCATGCCCAGCCTGCAATTTGCATCTTACTAATTATGAGTCTGATAGACCAGGAGCTGACAGATTCAGTTACCAATAGCCATAGATGAATTGAAATATTTTACTAGGGTAGATTATGTCTAACTAATAAAGCTTTATCTTTGTGTTTCAGGACTAAAAACTGAAAACTGTGTTGAGAACCTAGGTAAGGTATGCTTTAAGGTCTTATCCCTACAGTAGGAATTTTATCAGTGACTTCTCATAGGTATGGGTCAGAGCCACCCCACCACTGTGCTGTCATACTGTCAGACATCATTTTCTCAAAGCTAAATTGTGCTACTGCTAGTACCTTTTCCGGTGGAGGGCCTAGGAGCCTTTGCTGCCAGCTCCCCACTGCCACCCTCATCCCCACCCACAGACTTGCCTGTGGCTCTTCTCTCAAACACTGCACTGGCCTGGGCATAAAGAGAACATGCCGCTGTCATCCGAGCCTGACTTTACAGGAGTTTAAGGACTCCTTAATTCCCCTGCATCTTCAGCTATTTCCCACTTGACTCCTGTGCAAAGAGCTAGCTCCTGTTCCTATATTTTCTTATCTTAGGAAATAACATTTGGGAGACCAATGAAGGAATGGCATGAATATAGGTCAAGGAGGGAGGAGAATGGGATGACACAAGGGTAATATGGTCGATTTTAACTTCTTCGGGGAAAAATAAGAGGATGTGACAAAAAAAAAAATCTTTCTTAGAGGACTGTGGGAAAGATTTGGGAAGGTAGAAAATTCTAAGAGTATTAAGGAACAGCATTATCAAATAGGCCGAATAAATTTGAATTGAAGATACCAAAAATGCCTTTGGATGAAGACATGCTCTGGGCGGATCCTTTTGAAGATTTCCTCATTAAAAAGTTTAAAAACATACCAAAGGTATCAGAAGAGAGACAAAGAGTTCAAAAACAAGGGTCTGTTTCTAGCTGTCTTCCTGGCTAGCTTTCCTGTGAATTTTTTTTTTTCATGTAACTTAAATGAATCCACATCCAGAGGCTGAGGCGGGTGGATTGCTTGAGGTCAGGAGTTTGAGGCCAGCCTGGGCAACATGTGAAACTGGCTCTACTAAAAATATAAAAATTAGCCAGGTGTGGTGGCAGGTGCCTGTGATCCCAGCTACTTGGGAGGTTGAGGCAGGAGAATCGCTTGAACCTGGGAGGTAGAGGTTGCAGTGAGCCGGGATCGTGCCACTACACTCCAACCTGGGCGACAAAGCAAGACTCCGTCTCAGGAAAAAAAAAAAAAAGTGAATCCACATCCATTTGTCTTTGAATTAAAATTTTATGTCTCTCATAATAACCATATTTTTATGTTTCTTAAATATAAGCCAACTAAATCTTTATTATTAATGAACATTTAAAAATAGACTGAACCTGACATTCACATCTAAGCATAGTACCATGTAATGAAAACATGTCTGTATTTCAGAATATTTTCAACCTGTCTATGTCTACAACCCTGGTGAGTATGCTCTAATTTTTAAAAATAATCTTGGTTGGGCATGGTGGCTCATGCCTGTAATCCCAGCACTTTGGAAGGCCAAGGTGAATGGATCACTTAAGCCCAGGAGTTTGAGATCAGCCTGGGCAACATGGTGGAACCCCATCTCTACAAAAAATACAAAACTTAGCCAGGCATGGTGGTGTGCACCTGTAAATACAAAACTTAGCCAGGCATGGTGGTGTGCACCTGTAGTCCCAGCTACTTGGGAGACTGAGGTGGGAGGATCACTTGAGTCTGGGAAGCAGAGGTTGCAGTGAGCCAAGATCACGCCCACTGCATTCCAGCCTGGGTGACAGGGCGAAACCCTGTCTCCAAAGTTAATAATAATAATCCTCACCTGGATGTTTAATAGCTCTTTCTTGTTTAGCAAATGTATTTCTTAGCTGAAGAATATTTGCAGATATAAAGCAGTGACTTGGCCTATATGAGAAGAAAAAAATAAAGAAGCTATTCTAGGGAAATGTACCTTTCTCAAATGAGAGAATTGGCTTTGTGGAGATCTGAACAACATGGAAACTTTCTGGTGAATACGGGTGGTGAGAATGAAGAGCTAGTCATTCTTGATCAGTTCTGGGGGCTTCTTAGGTACAGCTCTGTATTCAGTCATTGAAATGAACCTACGTGACTCCAAATACTCAGATGAAAACACAGAACTCAGCATATTTGCATCTCTCAAATATGCTGATGCTTGATGTTTAATATTATTTAACTAAAATATGTAGGTGATTAGATGCTCTTAAAGTTTCCACTTAAGGATATATGGCCCAAATCATTTCTTTGCATGTAAGTTCCTTATCATGTGTTTGGTTTATGTGGCTACAGTAAATTTTTGTTTGTTGAAAAGAGAAGAGGTTCCAGCCTTTTTAAAACATGCAGTTTATTTCATGTTTGGGAAGATACTTCCTGTCCTGATAGAAGTGAAGCACTTTACACCTTGAGGACTTCTTAGCAGCCCTTCTTTTTATTGTTCCATTGCAGTCACAGGTTCTACTGATCACTTCACAGGGACTTTAGCTAACTCTTCAACATACACATTTTCTTGGCTCCTTGAGATCCCTGGTAGACAAGCTATTTGTAATACTTTTCTTAATAGTGGGGGCAGAGAATGTTCCAGTTCATTAGCTAAGGTACATTTAGACTCTGATTGACAACGTAAGTTTAGTAGGGTAGTTTCCTGGACATACCAAATGGTTCTTTATAGTCATATTTCCTGAAAGCAATTTTGCTGTAGCAATGGTAACTGCCAGTTCTTCTGTGTCATTGTTAAAACTGATGAACTTCTTTTTTGTGACTCAGGTGAGAAAACTCAGAAGCTTGAAGACCACGGTAAGACATTTTTATACATTTTGGGGGCTTGACCGGGCGCAGTGGCTCATGCCTGTAATCCCAGCACTTTGGGAGGCCGAGGCAGGCAGATCACGAAGTCAGGAGATTGAGACCATCCTGACCAATATAGTGAAACCCCATCTCTACTAAAAATACAAAAATCAACCGGACATGGTGGCGTGTGCCTGTAATCCCAGCTACTTGGGAGGCTGAGGCAGGAGAATCCCTTGAACCAGGGAGTTGGAGGTTGCAGTGAGCTGAGATCGTGCCACAGCACTGTAGCCTGGCAACAGAGCGAGGTTCCGTGTCAAAAAAAAAAAAATTCTGAGGGCTTACATTTTGCAAGATACCTCCCTTTACAGGTGGGAATATTTTCATATTTCTTGAAAATAATTTTGCTGTAGCTGTAGTAACTGCCAATTGTTTTGTTCCAACATTAAAAACTGATGAGCTTATTTTTGTGACTCAGGTGAGAAAAACCAGAAGCTTGAAGACCGTGGTAAGACATTTATATAAATTCTGGGGGCTTACATTTTGTAATATATCTCCCTTTACATGTGGGAACAGGGAAGAATGTCATGGTAAGAAAAGTGGGAGGAAGGCAGAGCTCACCTTAGCTTACTGGTTTGTTATATTAGAGACCCTCCTGGATTTCAGGTAGAATTCTTTAGAAAAATGGCATAGCAACTCTGTTTCTCCCGTCTAACAATCTTTAGGTCATCCCACCAAATAGAGGAAGGTGTGGCTAATTTTTCCCCACATTCTTGTGACCTCTAGGGTATTGGGCAGGGCATAACAAATAGTGTCGTTTTTTCTAAATTAAAATGACTATTCTTTGTATTTATTTCTATCTCCAGCAATCTGATTAATATATGCCATTAGCTATATCCATTTGATTATTTAGTACATCCAAAGTATATCTCATCCTCAAGTATTTGTTTTTGTTTTATTTTTAATATTACTCAAATGGCCAGGCCGGGTGGCTCACGCCTGTAATCCCAGCACTTTGGGAGGCCAAAGCGGGTGGATCACAAGGTCAGGAGTTCAAGACCAGCCTGTGAAACCCAACCAACATAGTGAAACCCCGTCTCTACTAAAAATACAAACATTAGCCGGGCATGGTGGCACACGCCTGTAATCCCAGCTACTCAGGAGGCTGAGGCAGGAGAATCACTTGAACCTGGGAGGTGGAGGTTACAGTGAGCCGAGATCACGCCACTGCATTCCAGCCTGGGTGACACGATGAGACTCCGTCTTGAAAAAAAAAAATTACTCAGATGTCCTCAAGGGTACCGGGACAGGAACAGTCTCATAAATTACTGGTGAGATTATAAATTGGAACTTTTTTGGAGAGCAATTTAGTAGTACGTATTACTCGTCTTAAAAATGTTTATACCTTTTGACTCGGTTAAAACACTTTTGGATATTTGTCCCAAGGAAATTAGAGATGAACACAAAGATTTGTGTACAAAAATGCTTATCACAGTGTTATGGTGGTGTCAAAAGACAAAAGTACAACAAATTTAAAGAGATCGATTGGCTTTATTTGAGATTCTAGAATTGGACAACACTTTATTCCATAGAATAAGTGTTCCATTGAGCTGAGCACAGAAGTTTGGCTTTAAAGACACACAAGAGCCAAAGAAAGTGGAAGCAAAGAACAGAGTATATTAGTTACTTTTAGACAGAACAGTAGAAAAATAACTGATAAGTTAACATCAGTTTATTTCAGGCTACCTTTTTTGTGTGTAAGGATTGAAGCAGCAGGAACTTCATTTATTAAGCTGATTGAAGATTTTAAACTGGCCTGTTTGGGAAATTCTGTTATTTCTTTCTCCTAATTTCTTAGAAGGTCAGACAACTTAGTTTAGGTGGTATGGAACTTTAGCTTGGGCGACTCCATGTCAATTTTTAGTCTGGTCTTTTGGGGCCTACTGCAGAAACTTAGTCTAAAGCGATGGTCTCCTATAATTTTTATTTGACAGTAGCAAAAATTTAGAAACAGCCTCAGTGTCCAACCGTTGGGTATGGTTAAATAAAATACTATCTATATTATGAAACACTAAACAACTTATAAATCATGTTTTTGAAACCATCTAAAGATGGAAGAAAGTATTCTTAATACAATGGTAAATAATTGGATATAAAACAGCATATACAGTATAATACCAACTTTTAAAAATGTATATGCATACATATGTATGCATAGCAAAATGATTGAAATACACCAAATATGTTAAGAATGAGTAGAGTATTTCTGAGATCTGCAGTTTTAAGAGAACTTTAATTTTTAATAATTTTCTGTATTTTTCCAAATTATAACATATTATATAATTAGGAAGCATATTTTATATATTATATATAATGACAATTTTGGGTCAAGGTCTTTGGGTTGGATTTTTTAAAAATGAACAAGAGATGCTTAGCCTAGGAGAGATTCTGGGTCACTAGCCTTAGTTCTTATCATCAGTTAGGCTCCAGTGGGTTAAATACCTTCTTTTTGTTACCTTGTGCCCTGCCATTTCTCAAAACGTTCTGAGTTTTCTACTACAGAAGTCAAGTATAAGGTCAAATTAATTTTCAAGCTGATTGCATTTTTTTACTAACTAGTTCTTATTCTCATCCTTAGGAATAAAAAGTCAGGGCCTCACTGTTTCACCTGGTAAATAATCTATTTACTGAGACTAGGTACATGGTTAGGAGACAATGAGGATTCCTAGGATTAAGAGCATTGTGGAAAGCCAGCACAGTGGCTCACACCTATAATCCCAGCTCTTTGGGAGGCGTAAGCAGGAGAATCATAGTGAGTTATGATTGTGTCATTGTACCCCACTACAGCCTGGGTGACACAGTGAGACCCTGTCTCTCAAAAAATAAAAAAATATTACTGAGCCTGGAGAGTTTGAGGAATGAGTTAGACTAGAAGAAAGGGACTTCATTTATTGAGTTCTTTTTTTTGCTCCATGCAGTGTACCAAGCACTTTTATGCGGTCTTTCCTTTAATCCTCACTAACTACAAACGTAAGAAGTAAATATTTCTCTTGCAAAATGAGAAACTGAAGTTAGGAGGGATTAAGTAGTCTGCCCAAAGTCACGGAGCTAATAACTATAATTACAATAGAGCTAAACCAAGCAGAAATGTAAAACCAGTACTGTGTCATCCACAAACTGATGTATTAGGACTGCCTCCTGAAGCTAAAGTTGGAGAGACAGGGGTTAGATTGTGGAAGTTCTTAAAGTCCAGGCTAAGGAGTTTGGACTCTGCCACATGGAGAATGAAGAGCCACTGAAAGGTGTTGGTGTTTTTGTTGTTGCTGTTTCTTTTTTCTTTCTCCCTGCCTTTTTTTTTTGAGTTGGAAATGGAGGAAGGATAGACCCAAGAGAGTATTAACAATATAAGATAACTGTTTAATACAAACCAATATTCATTTCTGCCTTTAGGTGTGAAAATCCTTGAACCCACCGAAATACCAGGTAAGACAGCTTTCTATTTATTCCCTGAGCCCAAGAATGAGGTGAGCAGGATTCCCCATGCATTTAGGAGAATACTGTCATGAGACTCTTATTCATGAACATTTCCCTTATAGCTGCCTGCCAGTCATCTACAAATATTTAGCTGGGGAAGCGTAGAGAAAGTCCCTTTCCCCCTGTGCATTCATGTGCTCCTGGAACATTGTCTCTGGGGCAGGAAAGTTAGTTCTGCTCTGGATATGGCTGAGGGAAAGGCTCCTGGGATCTGGATGCATCAATCCAGCACCTTCCAGGTTCTACAGCTAAAATTATTCAATAGAAACCTAACTTTATGCACAAGTTGACTGTTAGTCTTGGCTAACATCTCATTGCCTGTATCTCCAGGTAACAAAACACGGTATTCTCCTGGCATAAACACGCTCAGTGAAGTGCTATGGCAGAAGACTCTTCTAATCTTGGTGTGGATTTGTATAATGAGGGTTTATGTAAGGAGAACTTTTAAATAAAAAGCCAGAAACTATAGTGCATTGGGGCCTTGGGTGCTTGCATCTCTTAAGCTCAGCAGACAAGAGTTTGAAAATTATACTCAGTGGAGCAAACTGTAAGTCACTGAAAACTTCCTTCTCATTTAGGAATGAAAATTCCAGAACCTTTTCCACTACCTGGTAAGCAACTGATAGGCATGTCAGAGGGGAAGGTGCCAGTTTGGGGAGTATATTCACCATTAGACATGCACGGGACTGTCTATGCCTCATAATTATCATCTATCAAATGTAGCCATCAGTGGTCACATGTACATGACAGGAATATTTGTAAGGACTATGAAACCATAGAATCTCAGGGTGCAAGCCACTGTCCAATGCTTAAAACCTTTTCTCCTGAGTTCATGCAGTACTTTGAAAATAGTTTTTGCAGGTTTTGTTATTATGGAAATGATGATCTGTTAAAGAAATTAGATATTTGGCATCTTAAAAACTATATCCAGCCACACAGTGCTGAACTTCACGTAACACTGCTGCCAGTGGAAGCTGCATGCTGTGTACAGAAACAGCGTTTTCTGTTAGTTAAATAAAGGCTCAGAGAACATAGGCTCAGAGAAAAGGGTCCAGGACCTCTTTTATATTGACCCAAGTTTGTACTGTTGGATTTATTCGGCCACAACTTTGAAGTGAATCTCTAGTGACACTGACGACACACCTTGTGCATCTACATCTCTTCAGCTCGCTGGTCCTGGGTTTGCATAGTGCCGTCACGGGGGTCTTGCTCATCAAACTGTGGTTATCTGAAAGCAGCCAGTGAGCATGGCGGGAGATGAACGTGAGCTGTGTAGACAGACAGACCTGGCTTCAGGAAGTCTCTGTCTCTTTCCTCTCAGTAACTTTATATAAGTTACTTCACTTTTCTATGCCTCTGCTTTCACATCTGTAAAATGAGGAAAGCTTCTGTCTTGCAGGGCTGATTAAAGACCTAATGAGATAAAGTACCCAGCAAAATGAATGGTAGTAGCATAGTAGTAAATAGTAGCTGCCTTTGTTATTATCTGAAAACCTCTTTCTTGTTTAGGAATAAAAATGATACAACTGAATGAAAAACCTGGTAATATATTCTTTACTAGGGGTGGAGGCACCATGGATTCTAAGTCCTTTACCATAATCATTCAGTTAGTTCAGTCTTACGGGGTCTGGGGAAGACATCTGGGCTGTACACTTGCCAATACCCCAGTCTACAAGCCAGACAGCGAAAACGATGAGAACTTTCAGTGTGAGCAGCAGGCTGCTATTATGGTTCTCTGGGCCAAACATCAAAAAAGGCACTTGATCTTAAACTGGAACAGTTGGCTTCCAGCTGGGCCTGTCTATTCCAGAATGAGGCAGGCTTCCCAGGGTGAGGGAATCTGTAGACATAGAAATAGTATCATCCAAGAACTGTGAATGAGGACTGTGCAGCGTGCCAATACTGGGACCAGCCATTCTGTGCTCCTCACCACACTCTGTATCGTCCAATAGGCCACTAGATTTTGCTGGGACTACAGTGTATTGTGCCCTCTCCTGGAAAGCTGTGTGTAGCTTTTAAAAAGGTGATGTGAAAACAGTACACAGGAGCTCATTTAATCCAATGAGATAAATGTTATTGACACTTGAGAGATGAGAACATGGAACATAAGAAGATTAAGGAACTTATAATAGGCTAGAAAGAGACACCCAGGACTCAAACTTTTCAAGCTTTGTTCACTTTGTGCTACACTTGTCTTCCAAACAGATTTAGTTATCCACCTCTATCTTGGGCACCTAGAATTGCTATTTGGCTTCAAAGCTGTTAAAATATGGTAATATCATAATATTTCAATGCTAGGCACACACTTGGTAGTACAGATGGTCTCCAAGTTACAATGGTTCTGTAAGAATTAAAGAAAGAGGAAAGAAACACGAAAAGGTGGCTTGCCAGTTAGGACAGATCTATTTTAGAGAAAACCTGAGAGGCGCCTTCTGGCCGAGTGAGGTTAGAGGCCCACTTTTTTACAGACTAAGAGTTTTTAAGGATTCAGGGTGGGAGAGTTTATCAGAGGCTTGGACTGCTTCTGTGTCTCTTTGTTGTGCTTTTCTGGGAGGGAGAGTTGTGTGTCTGTTCCCATACATCGTTCTGCAGCTGCAGGCATATTCCCCAAGTCTGCTTTTAGCTTCCCTAACTTAGTGCACCTGAAGGGAAAGGAATGTGCTTATTAAGGCCCACCGTTTTACTGGGGCCCATTGTATGAGGGTGAAGTTTGGGAGTTACTCAAGAGACTTTCCCCTCACCTCCCTTTGTGCCCCAGTTGTTTTATCTGTGTTTTACTGTTTGCTCCTTCTGTCTGCTTGTAGTTAGAAGAGGTGATTTCCTTGAAATGCATGAGGCTAGAAAGGGAGCTGGAATTTAAAGTGGCGGTGTTTGTCCAAGATGACGGTGCTCCCGCTCTATCAGGTTCAACTTAGGATTTTTTGACTTTGCAATGGTCTGAAAGCCATATACATTCAGTAAAAACCATACTTCAAGTACCCATACCATTCTTTTTCACTTTCTGTACAATATTCGATAGATTACATGAGACATTCTATATTTTATTATAAAATAAGTTTATGTTAGCTGATTTTGCCCAACTGCAGGCTCATGTAAATGTTCTGAGCACGTTTAAGGTAGGCTGGGTTAAGCCATGATGTTCTGTAGGTTGGGTGAGTTAAATGCATTTTTGACTTATGATATTTTCAACTTACATTGGATTTATTGAGACACAACCCCACCATAAGTCGAGAAGCATCTGTATAGCATAGTAATTCAGAGCAAATTTGAAATTTGATATTTCTAGCACCAATTACCTCCGTGATTTTATGCATGGCATTCCTCAAAACATGGCATGAATGTTTTAAGGAATATCTGTGAAATATGGATAATTATAGCTGGCTAATAAGACTAAGAAGTAAAGGTGACAGTGTACATAAAGCATTTGCACAATGCATGGCACACAGTAAACACTCAATGAATACTAGGTATTAATGTACTTGGGAATCTAAGTTCAATATGTAGAAAATACTTTTTTGTAAACAAAATTTTAACTTTTATTTTAATGTAAACACATATTGATGGTAAAAAAAAAATTCAAAGAGCACAGATGAGAACAAATTAAACCCTTCCCCTAACCCCACACATACCCGTAAACCTATTACCCTGCCCCTCAGACCCACTCCCAGAGATAACTGAGTTTGCTTAATTTTTAATCAGATCTTTCTTTTCTGGATAAACAGATGTACAATATAACTAACTCAAAATCTCTTTATATTTTAGAAGATAAAAGTCAAGGAAATATCAACAATCCTAGTAAGAAATATATCATTTCCTCAGTTGATAAATGCCTGCTTCTGTAATATAGAAAAAGTGAGAAATTTATTTTTCCTCAATAAAGGGAACAAAGTTGCAAGGGTCTCAGGCATCTTAACAACAGAGTAGAATGTCACATCCAAAAGCTTGTGTGTGCATGTGTGTGTTGGGGACAGTATAGCTTTGTTTCTTCAATAATCATTTTCCATTGTACCTAGAGTCTCTACTCTTTAGAACAGTGGTTCTCACCAGTCTGGAGACTGGGAGCAAAATATAAAATAAAAAAGAAAATATATATTAAAAAAGAAAGAACAGTGGTTCTCAACCCAATTCTCCCTTTTTATAACAGTATTTTATAAAGTCCTTATATTATCCCGAAAGAAGATCCATAGATAAGATGCACTTGTACCCATAAAAATCGACATCATGTCTAAAGTAGACAGATGTTTACATTTATTTATGCAAATAAATTTGGGAGTGGAAGCTGTTCTATACAGAAAGTATAAGAAAATGAAGAAATACAGTAGATACTAAATAAAAACTGATGTTTAATGTTTATCAAAACTATTAAAAATATTTATACATAAAACTGCTTTAGGTTCTGAGTTTGACTATTTTAAATAGGTTTTAACTTAGATGTATGTCTAGCAGTCCATTTGAAAGTAGTGCAGGAAGTTGGTCAAATTTCATGGCCCAGGAATAGAGCACTGCAGGCTATCTAGCCCTCTACCTCCACTCCACTGTTAGCAGTGATTTAAAAAAAAAAAAAAAAAATACTCTTGACAATTGTCCAAACTGCCTCTTGGGGCAATGCTGCCCCCCTGAGAACCACTGGTCTGTGGTAACATACAGTCATGCATTGCTTAACGATGGGGATATGTTCTGATTAATGTGTTAAGTGATTTCATCGTTGTGCAAACATCCTAGTGTGTACTTACCCAACCCTAGATGGTAGAGCCTGCTACACATGTAGGCTACTTGGTATAGCCTACTGCTCCTAGGCTATAAACCTTTACAGCATGTTACTGTACTGAGTACTGTAGGCAGCGGTAACACAATGGTAAGTATCTGTGTATCTAAACATAGAAAAGTTACAGTAAAAATACAAAAGATTAAAAAATGGTATAGGTATATAGGGCACTTAATATGAATGGAGCTTGCAGGCCGAGAAGTTGCTCTGGGTGGTAAGTGTTGAGCGAATGTGAAGGCCTGGGACACTACTGTACACTCCTGTAGACTTTATACATACTGTACAGAGGCTACACTAAATTCACAACGAATTTTCCTTCAACAGTCAATTAACCATAGCTTAATGTAACTGTTTTACTTTATAAACTTAATTTTAACCTCTTGACTCTTTCATGGTAACACTTAGCTTAAAACACACGTTGTACAGTAGTACAAAAATATTTTTTCTTTATATCCTATTCTGTAAAGCTTTTTTTATCACCTTTCTTTTTTTAACTTTTTAAACTTTTGTTAACAACTAAGACACAAACACTTACATTAGCCCAGGCCTATATAGGGTCAGGATCATCAGTATCACTGTCTTGCACCTCCACATCTTGTTCCACTGGAAGGTCTTCAGGGGCAGTAACATGCATGGAACTGTCATCTCCTATGATAGTGCCTTCTGGGGTTTCTCCTGAAGGACCTGCCTCAGGCTGTTTTATAGTTAACGTTTTTTAATAAGTAGAAGGAGTACAGGCTAAAATAATGATTAAAAGTATAGTAACTACATAAAACAGTAACATAGTTGTTTATTATCAAATGTTATGTATTGTACATAATTGTATGTGCTATACAGTTATACAACTGGCCATGCAGGTTTATTTACACCAGCATCACCCCAAACAATATGTTACGATGGCTACGATGTTGCTAGGCAGTAGGAAATTTTCAGCTCTATTATAATCTTATGGGATCTCTGTCATACATGTGGTCTGTCATTGACGGAAACATCGTTATGTGTTGCATGACTGTACTAATGCATGTGTGCATCTGCCTATCCATTTCTCCATGTGTATACATCTAACTGCATGTTTATAACTATGGCAAGTACATTGATACTATGAAGCCTTTTACAAATCTTACTGGCTATTTTTCTTGGTTTTATTTATGATATCTGAGTGGTGATCCCATTTGGATACTTCCAGTCAATGCTTCCCTGTAGTTTAAACAAAAACAGTTTAGGGCAGCGTGAAACAGTTTATCCTATGGATGGACTCCACTGCTCCTCTCCACTAGTTCAAATGAAAGGGAAGGAGTTGGCCGGGCGCGGTGGCTCAAGCCTGTAATCCCAGCACTTTGGGAGGCCGAGACGGGCGGATCACGAGGTCAGGAGATTGAGACCATCCTGGCTAACACGGTGAAACCCCATCTCTACTAAAAAATACAAAAAACTAGCCGGGCGAGGTGGCGGGCACCTGTAGTCCCAGCTACTCGGGAGGCTGAGGCAGAATGGCGTAAACCCAGGAGGCAGAGCTTGCAGTGAGCCGAGATCCGGCCACCACACTCCAGCCTGGGCAACAGAGCGAGAGACTCCGTCTCAAAAAAAAAAAAAAAAAAAAGAAAGGGAAGGAGTTTCTCCAGTAGTGTATGTATGGAGGGAAAAACATTTTTTTAAATCATCTTGCAGAGATTAGTGTTTAAAAAACAATGCAGCTATAGTTAGCCCTCTGTATCCTCTGGGATTCAACCAACTGTGGATCGAAAATATTTTTGGGGAAAAAATAATACAAATTAAAAATCCCATACAGTATAACAAATACTTGCATATCATTTACATCGTATTAGGTATTATAAGAAATCTAGAGAGGTTATAAGGTATACAGGAGTATGTGTGTAGGTATATGCAAATACTGTGTAGCTATTTTATTTATTTATGCTATTTTATATAAGGGACCTGAGCATCTGTGGATTTTGGTATCCTCAGGGGTTCTAGAACAAGTCCCCAAAGGATACTGAGGGATGACTGTATATCCAGTTGTATGTTGGTGGTTGTCTTGTTTGAAATAGGAGACACATAGAAAATGGAAATAGAAAAATTGCTAAAAAAAATACTAGAGAACTTGAACAACAGAAAATCATTATATTGGCTATATAGAAATGTAAAAGCATGTGAAATCCTAGATAAAACCTAGCGTAGCAAACCTTGATGATATATAGTTGACCCTTGAACAACACAGGTTTGAACTGCATGGGTCCACTTATACATGGATTTTCAATAAATATATTGGAAATTTTTTTGGAGATTTGCATCCATTTGAAGAAACTTGCAGACAAACTGCATGGCCTAGAAATATATATGTCATGAATGCATAAAATATATGTAGATACTAGTCTTTTTATCATTTACTACCATAAAACATACACAAATCTATTGTAAAACGTTAGTATTTATCCAAATTTGTGCACACAGACCATATGTGGCACCATTCAAAGTCAAAAGAAACGTAAATGTAAAGATGTGGTATTAAAACTAAACTGCATAAAATTAACTATAGTACATACTGTATTATTGTAATCATTTCATGGCCACCTCCTGTTGCTATTGCAGTGAGTTCAAGTGTTTCGAGTATCCTCTTAAAACACCATGTGTTGCTAAACATCTCCGAGGAGTTCATCTCCAGTAAATTGCACATCACAGTAAAAAGTGATCTCTCACAGTTCTTGTGTATTTTTTGTCATGTTTGGTGCAATACTGAAAACCTTGAATAACACCATGGGACTCAAAGGAAGTGCCACTAGTGATGCCGTAAGTCTCACAAGCAGAGAGAAGTCATGACATTACAAGAAGAAGTTGAATTGCTTGATATGTAGATTCAGGTCTGCAGCCACAGTTGCCAGCCATTTCAGACAGATAAGTCATCTTATAAACAGATTGTAAACTTAGGGTATTAGTAAATACAGTACAGTACTGTAAATGTTTTCTCTTCCTTATGATTTTAATATTTTCTTTTCTCTATTTTATTGTAAAACTACAGCATATTTTTATTTATTTATTTATTTATTTAGAGACAGAGTCTCACTCTGTCGCCCAGGCTGGAGTGCAGTGGTGTGATCTCGGCTCACTGCAAGCTCTGCCGCCCGGGTTCATGCCATTCTCCTGCCTCAGCCTCCCGAATAGCTGGGACTACAGGCACCCACCACCTCACCCGGCTAATTTTTTGTACATTTAGTACAGACAGGGTTTCACCGTGTTAGCCAGGATGGTCTCGATCTCCTGACCTCGTGATCCGCCCGCCTTGGCCTCCCAAAGTGCTGGGATTACAGGCGTGAGCCACCACGCCTGGCCAAAATACAGTATAATACATATACAAAATATGTGCTAAACCACTATTTTTTTCTTTTTAAAAATAGAGATGGGCTCTCGCTATGTTGCCCAGGCTCAAACTCTTGGTCTCAAGCGATCCTCCTGCCTTTGCCTCCTAAAATGCTGGGATTACAGGTGTAAGCCACCATGCCCCAACCAGAATACAGTATATAATACCTATAAAATATGTTAATCAACTATTTCTATTACCAGTAAGGCTTCCAGTCAATGGTAGGCTATTAGTAGTTAAGTTTTTGGGAATCAGGTTACATGTAGGTTTTCATTGTGTGGAGGTTGGCACTCCAACACCCATATTAAGGGTCAACTGTATATGGAAATACAGCCTGAAATCTGTAGTGAATTACACTTATTTGAAAATTGCTTTTGGCTGGAAGTATTTCAGGTAAGTTTCTAATTGAACTTTAGTGTCACTGTTTACATATTGAGGTTATATTGTATAGGTGGTGATACTTGATGTAAAAAATGATGTGTCGGTGACTGTGTATTCTCGTTAACAGCTCCAGGTCCAGTTCCTGTTCCAGGTCCCAAAAGCCATCCTTCTGCATCCTTGGGCAAAATGCTGCTTCCAGAGTTTGGGATGGTCATCATTTTAATCAGTGTTTCTGCTATAAATCTCTTTGTTGCTCTGTAGTTTCATGCATTGTTTATCTTTCTTGTTCTTTACTTGAAATAACTATAGGGATCCCACAGGAGATCAAAAGGAATGATGTATTTTTCACTTGTTGGCCAAAGTCACTGATAAAATGAGAATTGTATATTTGTTATTCATTTTGCAAATTCAGAAAGTTGGTCCAGATATATGTCACAGAACTTTTCACTTCTATACTAATTGAAAAAAATCCCGAAAACTGTATACTTCTGATTGAATTCAATAAAAGATTTTTAGATATTTCAGAATTGCCAGTATGCTCAATACTGTTAGTGTTTAACATAAATTTAATATCTGTAGTAGAACTTTAATATCTGCAGTAGAACTTTAATATCTGCATTTAATATCTGTATTTAATATCTGTCTACTCATCTCTCTTAGTCTGTTTGGGTTGCTGTAACAGACCACTGTAGACTAGGTAACTTATAAGCAACAGATATTTATTTCTCACAGTTCTGGAGGCTGGGAAGTCCAAGATTAAGGTGCCAGCAGACTTAGTTCCTGGTGAGGGCCCTCTTCCTTGTCCCTTCCTCACCATCTCACATGGCAGAAGGGACAAGAGAGAGAGAGAGCACTAATTCCATTCATGAAGGCCCCACCTTCATCATGACCTCCCAAAATCACCATATTGTTAGGATTTCAACATGAATTTTTTGAGGACACAAACTACTCAGTCTACAACATTTGCTTCGATAACTGAGTCTAGTTATCTAACCAGCTATATGATTAAGGACCACAGGCCTGCCTTCTATACGCAATCACCAGTGGGACAGGAACCTAACAGGATGACTGGGACTGTCTTTAAAAGGCTGACCTTAGGCCCTGTCTGGTATATTTATCTGGTTGAACTAGCAACCAGCAATATTAGAACATGAAAAATCAGAGGCTAGAGAAGCGAGCATGGTATGCATGATGAGTGATCCATCCGCTAGATTATATAGCTCAGTGAGTAACAATTCTCATCAATTAAACCAACAACTCTTCCTACGATAAGGGGGTGTGCAGAGGGACAGAAACTCCTATACTTGGCTACATGGGTAAGAATGATGAACATGCAGATCTTCTGGGCCATGGAGAAAATGTGGAAAAGGAGAGAAATTCCTGTCCCAACACCGTTGGTATTGCAGTATAATGGATAGGAAAGAATGATGAGAGGGTAGTAGTGTAACAAATTTACATGCCATAAACTTGGCAAAAGTAGCTGCATACTTCTGGCAGTCAATTTGGAAAGAAACAATCAGTTTTAAAGTTCCTAGTCTTGGCCAGGCATGGAGGTTCAGGCCTGTAATCCTAGCACTCTGGCAGGCCAAGGCAGGAGGATTGCTGGAGTCTAGGAGTTCAAGACCAGCCTGGGCAACGTAGCAAGACCCCATCTCTACACAAAATAAAAAATATTAGCCCATTGTGGTGGTGCATGCCTGTAGTCCCAGTTACTCGAGTCTGAGGTGGGAGAACTGCTTAAGCCCAGGAGGTCAAGGCTGCAGTGAGTCATGATTATGCCACTGTACGCCAGCCTGGGTGACAGACAGACTTGTCAAACAAACAAACAAACAAACAAACAAAAAAAAACCCACAAAATATCCTAGTCTACACAACTGTAACCTATACAACTGAGCATAAATCTCTTCAGTGGGTTCTCAGAGGATGGACTCCAGATATACAGTGCATCACACTGTTCACCATCCCCATAGTAAATACAATACCAAGATTCATGGGGCTGTTTCTTGTAACACCTGTCAATATAAACCAAAGCATCACAGAGAAGTGCAAAGTTAAAGCATCTCAAGAGCGGCAAACATGATGCAGCCCAAACATAGTGTGTAGTCAGAAATACTGTTTAAAATGACCCACTGGTTAAAGACCCACTATTTAACACTATTTAATCTGTTTAACTCAGATTTTCTAGTATTTCAAATACTAATGACGTATTAGGGAATTCTTAATACTAGATGATATCTGAAGTAAGTTTTATTTGCCATACCCTAATCAAATTGTGCTGATTATATCAGCACTGACAAAAATCCCTAGGAGGGAAAAATCAGACTTAAGACTAAAATTCCTGAATTGTGATTATTAATTTAGTACCTATGTGGACAAAAAATGGTCATTCCTCAAAAGCCAAATAAAGCGCCAGACAAAATTATATAAAATTACAAATTAAGAATTTATTTATAAGTTTTCATCTTTTTAGAAATAAAAAGGCTTAAAAAACAAAATGGTTGCAAAAATGGTTAATTTTGTTATATCCTAATTGCTTAGGTGTGCTCTGTAAATTCCAAATAAGTAAAATAATATAAAAATACATTTTCAAATCTTTATAGAACAAAAAAAAAAACATTAAATGCTTTTGGATTTTCTTTACTCCTCCCACAGATGAGTTCACAAATATAAAAACTGGTGTACATTTATACTCTGAAGTACCAATCTCCAACAGCCAAGTAATTATAGTTTCTTCTGTTATGTGCAAAGATTATTTCATATTTACTTGGTATGGAAAGCACAGTACAGGCTCAGTGGACAATAATCATTAAACAGATTATGTTTAAGAAAATGCTGTTGTAAAAGTGTACAATAGTACATATAATTTTGGTAATTATGCACTTCTCCTTTTAAAGTAAATACAGCTTTTAGATATAAATCTTTCAAAGGTTTTCTTTGAAGAGCTGTGAGGTGACTGTATTTCAGATTTGATGGACAGTAATTTGTCAGTAAACTTCTCAAAAAACCAAGCCAAGAGAGAATTGTTTTCTTTTTCCCTCCACGTGGTCGGTTTCATTCTTAAGGAAGGGCTGATGCAGTAAGAAGATGAATTTCACAAACCTTTACACAAGTTTGTGAACTGTCAACTAAAGACACCACCTCTGATGTGGATGGTTTCATTCAATCCATGTTCGACCAGCTTTATATCTTCTAGATCATCTTTAATGATGCTGATCAAATGGCTAAGGCCTTCCTGTTGTTGTTTCAAATGCTAGAACAAATTAAGAAACAACATGTTAATGTATTAATTTATTAAAACTGCAAGCTAGTCACAGGAAAAAGGACTCCACTTTGACTGTTTTACTAATAACACAGTACCTAGTAAGTGCTTTAAATACAGAGGGCATGCATATTTAAACATTTGTACTACATCTTTTGCTAACAGTGAAAGACAAACTCTAAAGAACAATAAAATCAAACAAATATAAAATGAACAGTATCTTCCAACAAAAATGTGTTTTAGATAGCTATTTCCTTTTACCAACTTTTAATAAAGGCATAATAAAACAGAACTCAAAGGAGGTATTCAAATATAGATGACTAGCAAAATAACATTCTGAAAACAGAATATTCATGTTTTGAAGTACAAAGTATATAGTGATAATGGTGATGATGACTACAGATGCTAACATTTTTTAAAGACTCCTCCTTATGGGTTAAGGTGCTGTTTTAATAGTGAGTACTGGTATTCACTTGTTCAACTCATTTAAAATCCTTTTGAGCACCCTTTGGGGTACCATTATCATCTCCACAGTTAAAGAAACTATAGGTAAATAACCTACCCAAGGTCATAAAGTAGATGGTGAACCATGATTCAATCCCTGAACAATACACTGCTCATCATTTTAAAAAAGACAAGTGTTTAAATTATTCAGTTTTATTGCATATATCAACCTACAACTATTACAATATACTGGAATCTGTTAATTTATTGCAAATACTTAAAACAATGGAATATAATTGGTTGTGTAATGTCCAAGAATCTAGAAGCCAAACTAGTTTTTGGTTACATAAAACCAGCCATATCCATTCTAAAGCATATAATAAAATTGGATTTGTTGATGACATTTATAACCTTAATCTAAAATCCTCAGGGCCATGCCAATAGTCATTAGCTACCTAGTATGCTCCACAAAGTTATCATCTTCATATATTTTCTTTAGACACAACTGTTCATTTTCATTAAACTAATCTGCATTTATACTAATGAAAATAAGCCAAAGCAGTGTTTCCCAACTTTTTCACACAAGGTGAAAACCCGAGAAAAGTGGCTGGAGGTTCTGGCCACTTCAACCTACCTCCATCCAGATCTCCTGAGGGCTTAGGGGATAGATCAATAACAACATGTTTATAACTTACGTGTGACATATAGGCAGGGAAGGTATTATCTAAAGCAGTTGCTTCTCAAACTTTAAAGTGCATACAAATCATTCTATGATCTTGATAAAATGCAGATCGAATACATCTGGAGTAAGGACTGAAATTTTGCACTTTTAATGACCTTCCAGGTGCGGTTACTGCCTACACTTTAAGGAGCAAGGTCTAGTAAACTGTAGTGTCTCTATTACCTCTTAAATTCATCTTTTTGGTGAGGAGAGGGATACTTCACCTTTTTAAAATTGTGGCAAAACAGGCATACCATAAAATTTTGCCTGTAACTATTTTTAAGTATACAGTTCAGTGGCATTAAGTATACTTATGCTGTTGTGCAATAATCAACACTATCCATTTTGTTCAGAACTTTTCATCTTCTCAAGTTGAAATTCTGTACCAATTAAGTTCCTCCCATCCCCTCCTCCCCTCACACGCTGGCAACCACCTTTCTACTCTCTATTAATTGAACTACTAGGTACTTTTCACAAGTGAAATCATAAATATTTGCCCTTTTATGAGTGGCTTATTTCATGAAACACAACTTCTTCAAGGTCAAATTGCACTGTAGCGTGTGTCAGAATTTCCTTCTTTTTTCAAGGCTGAATAATATTCCATTGTGTGTATATATACTACATTTTGTTTCTCTATTCCTTGATTGACTCTTGGGTTACCACCACATTTTGGCTATTGTGAATAATGATCTATGAACATGGGTGTACAAATATGTTTTGAGTCCCTGCTTCCAACGTACTTGGGTACATATCCATAAGTAGACCTGAGAGATTGTATCGTAATTCTATCTTTAATTTTTTGAGTAAACACTACACTGTTTTTCATAGAGGCTGAACCATTTTACATTCTCCCAACACTGCAAGAAAGTTCCAATTTCTCCACATTCTCACCAACACTTTTCTTTATTAGGGTAACAACCATCCTAATAGGTGTGAAGTGGTGAGCTCACAGTTTAAATAATACACCCTCATACAACACTTACCTGCTTGATTTCTCGTAACAGATCTGCATCTATGTAATACCTTTCTTCAGATCTGACTGCTCCAAAATGATTCTGCATCCTGATTTGAGACATCAATTCATTTAGTCGACCCTAAAAGTTAAGACTGAGTCAAATGACAACTGCCAATAAAGACTTGTAAAAGAGAATGTTTTCTAAGGATGGTTTCAAAACCATCTATTAAAAATTTCTATTTCTCTCTCTGTACATTATAGTTGAAACACTAATACTAGCCAAAAGAACCATGACTGAGTTTACTTTAGAAAGGAAGTTCTAATTGGAGATAACAAACACAAGTATACAAAATTCCTGCTTGAAGACTACATAACTTTTTGTCTGCAGATCCACCTGAAACAAACTTTAGCATTATGGTCTTAGACGTGGTTACCTTGAACTGGGTAGGTGCATTTAGTTCACCCTGAATTGTATCCAGCTGAACTCGCAACTGCTCTTCATCAGCCTGAATGGCATAACCACTCTTTCTTTGAATTTCCTGTTTGATTAGGACCTATACAAATAAAACCCACCAATAACAATAGAATCATCTCTTTTTAGTTATGCAAGTAGTAGTATTACAATTAGTTGTTGAAAGAAATCAGCTGAAAATTAACAGTAGGGTTTAACAGTTCAGGATTTGAATTATGTTTCTGTCCATATTAACTGGGCAAAAGTTATCACATACACTGATGTACACTTGGTTTTTTTTTTGAGACAGGGTCTTGTTCTGTCTCTGAGGCTGAAGTGCAGTGGTGTAAACACAGCTCACTGGATCCTTGACCTCTGGGGCTCAAGCGATCCTCCTGCCTCAGCTCCCGAATAGCTGGGACCACAGGTGTGCACCACTGCACCTGGTTAATTTTTAAAATTTTTTGTAGGGGGTCTCACTATGTGGCCCAGGCTAGTCTTGAACTCCTGGGCTTAATGAAGTGATCCTCCAGCCTTGGCCTCCCAGAGTGCTGGGTTTACAGGTGTGAACCACTTTGCCCAGCCAACAATTTTAAAACTATGGTATGGCTTGGCCAGGTGCAGTGGCTCACACCTGTAATCCCAGCACTTTGGGAGGCCAAGGCGGGCGGATCACGAGGTCAGGAGATTGAGACCATCCTGGCTAACACGACGAAACCCCGTCTCTACTAAATATACAAAAAATTAGCCGGGCGAGGTGGTGCACGCCTGTAGTCCCAGCTACTCGGGAGGCTGAGGCAGGAGATTGGCGGAAAACCCAGGAGGCGGAGCTTGCAGTGAGCTGAGATCGCGCCACTGCACTCCAGCCTGGGCAACAGAGCGAGACTCCATCTCAAAAAATAAACAAACAAATAAAAAAAACTATGGTATGGCTTAAAAGCAGTACAAAAAAATAGGCAACATAATACCCGTTTCAGACATTTACTCACAGCCTTTCTAAAGAAAGAGTTCTTTAAAGATGAGTCCATAATATTTATGTCTAAAAATTATTTCTTGGATTTTTTTTGAGATTACAAAAGCGTTAAGAAACAATATGAGAACGTAAAAGACAAATTTTCTCTCATACTCCCAAGACAAATAGTGCTAACTGATTTTCATTCCCCTGTACCTTTCTCCTTGCTCATACAGAGAGCGCGCACACACACAGATCCAAAATAAAACTAAACAGTATATATCACTCTGTGACATGGTTCCTTTTTTTGGTTGTTGTTTTTGTTTTTCTGAGACGACCTCGCTTTCTTGCCCAGGCTGGAGGAGTGTGGCACAACATAGCTCAATGCAGCATCAATCCCCTGGACTCAAGCAATCCTCCCACCTCAGTCTCCCAAGTAGCTGGAATTACAGGTGCTCACTACCATGCCTGGCTAATTTTTTTTCTTTTTGCTTTCTTTTTTTTAGTAGAGATGAGGTCTCCCGATGTTGCCCAGGCTAGTCTTGAACTCTTAAACTCAAATGATCCTTCTGCCTCAGCCTCTCAAAGTACTGGGATTACAGGCGTGGGCCACTGTGCCAGGCCGCTTCTCTTTCTTTTCAATTTAACAATACATCGCGAGAAAGGGTCTAAAGCAGTGGCCTCTAAATGCAGACTCTTGGTTTGCTGCTACTCTCCAAGCCCAGCTTACTCGGTTAAAAACAGTGCAAGTCCCTCCATACTCTCAGCCATGCTCCTATAACCATATATTTTTCATAAACACACACACAGACCGACTGCTTTTTACTCATCTAAATTTTAAAAAATGGATTATATATAATTAACAAAATTTTATCATCAAAATTAATCATTAAATTTTACTACAAATTAAAATTATAATTTTATTATCAAAATCTCATGAAATTCCTTAAGAAGTATAGCTCTAATTTGTTATTTTTAATGGCTGTATGCTTTTTTAATGTGTTATTAACCAATAATCAATCATTACTGTCTTGATGCATATACATTTTGTTTTCACACTACAAACAATGCCATGATAAACATTTTTGTAGCTTTGACTCTATAATCAATGCTGTAATAAACATTTTGTAGCTTTGACACTACAATGCTGTAATAAACATTTTTGTGCATAGATCTATTTAACTGGTATAGATCTTTAACAATGAGGCTGAGTTTTAGAGTATGCTGCTAGATTGCTTTCCCAAAAGATCCTAATGATTTAGATTCATAGGCCCCACATCAGAATACCCTTTCCCCACATTCCTGTCAAGTACAGGTGGTGGTTGTTTAAATTTTTCCCAACCTGATGAGTGTAAAAGGATTTTTTTTTTTTTTTTTTGAGGTGGAGTTTCACTCTGTCACCCAAGCTGGAGTGCAGTGGCATGATCCTGACTCACTGCAACCTCCACTTTCTGGGTTCAAGCAATTCTCTGCCTCAGCCTCCCAAGCAGCTGGGATTACAGGCACCCGCCACCACGCCCTGCTAATTTTTGTATTTTTAGTAGAGACGGGGTTTCACCATCTTGGCCAGGCTGGTCTTGAACTCCTGACCTCATGATCCACCCGCCTCGGCCTCCCAAAGTGCTGGGATTACAGGCGTGAACCATTGTGCCCAGCCGGGATCTCATTTTTTTTCTTTAATCTGCAATTCCCAGATTCCTAGTAAATTAAAGGGACCATCTTTTAATGACTAAACTATTTTGCATTTGCTTTTTCTATGAACTGCCTTTACACATCTTTTGCCCAAATTTCAATTGCGTTTTATTGTCAAATTATAGGATCTCTTTGTATAATATGAATATGAACACCAAATCTAAAATCAGTGCTGTTTGCAAAATTCCCTTTTCCTAAATTCTATCACATGACTATTGACAAATGGCTTCTGGTATCTTTTGCTATACACAATTTTTTATATGGCCAACGTTGGTTTATAGTTTCTAGCTTTCTGATCAAGTGTCTCTCAAATCCCAGGTTGTACATACAGCTTTGAAAGTTTCGTTAAGTCTTCAGTCCACTTTATTTTTATATGATGCAATGGTCTAATTTTATTTTCTTCCTTATGTATAGTTATACTCCAGCATTATTTATTAAATAAACCCACTGAATTGAAATACCACTTTTACCATATATTACATTGTCAGCACACTATCATCTATTTATAAATTCCCTATTCTGTTCCATGTATGTTTCTGTCCAATTTCATGCAGATACTATATTGATTCAATTACAAGAGGTTTAAAATAGGTTCTGAAATCTGGTAAAGAAGTCCCTGTTCACTATTTCTTCTTTGTTCCTGAACAAGCTAGTCTCAAACATTTATCCTTCCATATAAACTTAAAGAAATTTTAATCAAAATTTTTTTAGAGACAGGGTCTCCCTATGTTGCCCAGGCAACAGAGTGCAGTGGCTATTCATAGGCACAATCATAGCTCACTACAGCCTCGAACTCCTTGGCTCAAGTGATTCTCCTACCTCAGCCCTCTGAGTAGCTGTGACTATAGGCGCTATGTCATCATACCCAGCTTAATCAATTTTTAAAAAGCTGTAATTCATTTTTAATTTTGTAAAGTAGATATTAAGTATTCTCATCTAAGAATATAGTTTATTTGTAAATACCTATACTTTCCTCATAAATATATTCCTAAGTATTTTACGGTTTTGTCACCATAGTGAATGGAACATTTTCCTATTTCCAGATAGTAAAAAGAAAAGTTGATTTTTGTACTTTTATATCTAGCCGGCTTACTACATTAATTCTATGGTTTATTCCCTTGGGTTTTCCAGATATACAATCATATCAGCAAAAAGAGAACACTTAATCATTTTCCCAATGTTTATATTATTTCTTTGCTTGTTTTATTTATGAAAACCTCCAAGACAGCAACGAATAATGATGATAATATTGGGTGTCCGTATCTAGTTTCTAAATGCAATTTTAGTGTTTTGCCTTTTTGAGTATTTGCTATTCATTTTTGGTTGTAGTTTCTATTATATATTTTTCCTTAATGTGTTGCTATAATAAGTCATGTTGATAGATGTCCTGTTATTAAAACCAACCCTGCATTCCTGAAATAAACTTTACTTGGTCATAGCATATTTTTTAAGAAATTGATAAATAGCTGGATTCTCTTTGCTTATACTTCATTTAGAATGTGGTTTTTCAGTCTGATTTGAGGTATACTCCACATACGACAATTAATCTGTTTTAGGTGTTCAGTTCTATGAATCTTGCAAATACATACAGTTGTGTAACCATCACCATGATTAAGGTACAAAATATTTCCATCACCCCAAGCCCCTTGTAGTCACACTTCTCTCCTCATCTATAGTCTCTGGCAACTACTAATCTGTTATCTGCCCCTAATTTTCTTTTGTATAATGTTATATAAATAGAATCACGCCTTACATAGCCTTTAAGTCTGGCTTTTTTCACTTAGCATAATTTGCATCTCTTTAAAACAACTTTATAATTTCTTTTCAGATGCTACAAACAGAAATGTAAAATGGTACAGCTGCTTTGGAAAACAGTTTGGTATTTCCTCAAAAAGTTAAACACAGTGTGCATATGACACAGCAATTTCACTCCTAGGTTTACACCCAAGAGAAATAGAAGTATATATGCACACAAACACTTGTAAATAAATTTTAATAGCAATATTATTCATAATAGCCAAAAAGCAGAACCACCAAAATGTCCATCAATCAAGTAAAATGTGGTTTAGCCATATGATGGAATATTCAGCAATAAATGAATAATCATCATTTATTAGTACCTGAAGTACTATTACATGGTACAACACAGATGAACTTTGAAAACATTAGGCTAAACAAAAGAAGCCAGTCACAAAAGACCAAATATCATTATGATTCCATTTATATGAGGTTTCCAGAATAGGCAAATCCATAGGGCAAAACTGGTTGCACAGGACTTGCAGTGAAATGGGGAAGATTTGCAGTGAAATGGGGAAGTGACTGACAATGGGTACGGGATTTGTTTGTAGGGTGATGGAAATGTTCTAAAATTGATTGTGGTAATAATGGTTATACAAGTCTCTGAATATACTAAAAGCCATTGAACTGTACACTTTAAATGAGTAAATAGTATGGAATGCAAATTATCTCAAGCTGTGAAAAAAGAACAAATAAGGAAGCTATATACATTATTCCTCAATTGTCTAGAATAATTAAAATAACACTGGAATTAGCTCTTTTGTGGTTAGACAAAATTTGGCAATGAAACTATCTGTCCGAGGCCTTTTTCATGTTTCATCTTTCATTTTTCCAATTGCTTCTGTGGTTTTTTTTTTTTTACTTCTCTGTAGATTAATTTTGGCAATTTTCATTTTCATAGAAAAATCCAAATAAAACTTCCTCTGAGTTCCAGATTTGTTACCCTAAAGTACATGCAGTATCTTTTTTTTTTTTTTTCCTTTTTTCTGAGATGGAGTCTTGCTCTGTCACCTAGGCTGGAGTGCAGTGGCATAATCTCGGCTCACTGCAACCTCCACCTCCCGGGTTCAAGCAATTCTCGTGTCTCAGCCTCCCGAGTAACTGGGATTACAGGCGCAAGCAACCATGCGTGGCTAATTTTTCTGTATTTTAGTTGAGATGGGGTTTCACTGTGTTGCCCAGGCTGGTCTTGAACTCCTGAGCTCAGGCAATCCACTCACCTCGGCCTCCCAAAGTGCTAGGATTACAGGCGTGAGCCACCGTGCCCAGCCCATGCAGTATCTTCTTATTCTGTTTTGTGTATCTATGGTGATGCCTCTTTTCTCACTACCAATTTTGTATATTTTGCTCTGCTTTTCCCTTCTTCTGGTTGATGAGATGCTTAGTAATTTTAATGGTCTTTTCGAAGAAACAGTTTTACAATTTATTCTTTCCACTATTACATTTTTTAGTCTTTCACTAATTTCACATTTATCTTTCTTTCTTTTTAGTTTCTTTTGGCTTATCTTGATATTCCTTTTCTAATTTGAGTACTCAGTTCCTTTATTTTTCACATTTGATCTTTTAAAATGAGATTTTCTATGACTCTAAATTTTCCTCTGAGTACAGATTTGGCTGTTTCCCATTGGTACTGGTATGTAATATTTCTCTTTTCATGATAGTTTATAATTTCAGTTGTTATTATTCTTTTAATTCCTCTTGTTAATTTGTAAATTCTATTGTTGTTTTTCGACCATTATGGTTACACTCCTTTTTCTAGCACTCAAAATAAAAAATTTTCTGAACTATTTTATGAAATTTATGAGACATTGATAATCTCACAGAAGCTTCCCTTGCACTAAGATACTTTATTTCTTCACTGCTTTCCCTCAAATTCTCACTAGAATATGAACTTTAGGATATTTTTATTCTCCTCACTCAACCCTATGAGACCTGTTTTCCAATTTCAAAGTTCTACTGAAAGAATTCAGTACTTCTAGTTTCACATTATTATTTTAGTCTTTTTTTTTCTATTTTAAAAATCTATATTTAGTACATTATTTCACATACACAGCCTTATAAACACTGGGGGAAAAAAATCCAAATTACTACCTGTAAAGTTCTATGGGAAAGATCCATGAGTTTCCTCTTGTATTGCGCAATTTTGGCTACAGATGTAGTTTGATTCTTTTGTAGCTCACTAATATCTTCAGATATGATCTGTTTAAGAAAAAATTGGGGGGGGGTGTTAATCAAATACCACAACTATTTATCAGTTATACCTGTATGGAAATTCTAATCTTGGGATAAGCCGGAGATGCATCCCTCAAAATATAAACTCTTTCCCTACAAATCTATGCTTATATTTCTTCCCTTTTTACATACCTAAATTTTTTTTAAAAGAATCATGCAAAGATATCTTTACAGCTCTAGGAAATTTAGCAATGAGGCAACACATAGAAAAAAATAAGCTGGGCGTGGTGGCTCACACCTGTAATCCCAGCACTTTGGGAGGTCAAGGCGAGCAAATTACTTAAGGTCAGGAGTTCAAGACCAGCCTGGCCAACATAGTGAAACCCTGTCTCTACTAAGAATACAAAGAAGTAGCTGGGCGTGGTGGCACGCGCCTGTAATCCCAGCTACTTGGAAGGCTGATGCAGGAGAATCACTTAAACCCAGAGGACGGGGCCGAGATCGTGCCACTGCACTCCAGCCTGGGCAACAGAGTGAGACTCCATGTCACAGAAACAAAAAACAAAAAAAAAAGAGTGAGACTCCATCACACACACACACACACACACACACACACACACACACAGAGCTGGGCACAGTGGCTCACTCCTGTAATCCTAGCACTTTGGGAGGCCAAGGCAAGAGGAGTGCTTGAGACCAGGATTTTGAGACAAGCTTGGGCAATATAGCAAGACCTTGTCTCTACAAAAAATAAAAAATAAACCAGGTGGAGTCCTATATGCCTGTAGTCCCAGCTCCTTAGGAGGCTGAGGTGGGAGGATGACTTGAGCCGTGATCACACTCCAGCATGTAGGGGTGGGGGGGAGGGAGGCGGAGAGAGAGGAAATTAAGGAATTTGAAGTAATATGGAATACAGCCAACAATCAGGTCTGAATGGAAGAAGTTAAGATGTATAAGATGATATCTAGGGGGTGTCTTAATAGACAAGTAGCCCTGTATGTAACTATTGACAGAAAGTACAGTACATTTCAACATTAACTGTTACAGAATACTTGGAGGGACTCATCAGAGTGCAGAGGAAAAGGAGTGATATTAATGATACAGCAGGATACATTTTTATGCCTCTGGATCTTTGACTTGCTGTTTTACCTGACTGAAATCCACTATTCTGCCTTAGGAAGTCTTAACCTTACGGGGTAGGTTAAAATCTCACTATTTTATTAAAGCATCCCAATCAGAATTAGTCCCATAATTGTCTCTATCATAATTAATCATTCTATGTCACTGGCTTATATTAACATGTTATAAAAAAGAGGATAAGACGATTGTGCAAGACATATTTTAGCACATCTACCTGCGCACATCACCTTTTAAAGAAACTTTCCAATGCCATGCCATGCTGAAAGGACAAAATTAGGTGGTCATGTTTTATATTACATAACCTAGGCAATCTCCCATCCCAATTTTGAAAAATCACCAGGGTTTTTAGATACAAGAGTACTTACGACATTATTTCCTACCAGTAATAACTAAAAAAATTAGACATGTTATCAGTCACAGTATTTACTAACAAATACTAAAACCATCTAGGAATTGACTCAAGAAAGAATGCTCAAGATTTTAAAAGGAAATATTTAAAAATTATTTTAAAGGACATAAAAGACCACAAGGATTAAAGAGACAAACCACATTCATGGATGAAATGATTTAATATTAAAATTCAATTCCCACAAACGAGTCTTTGCATTTAATGCAATTCCAACCATAATTCTAGCATTCTGACAAATTGATTCTAAAGTTTTTATGGAAGAATAAAGATCCATAAAGACCCAGAAAACTCTGAAAAGAAGAATCAAGATTAGAGATTCATTCTACTAGATATTAAGATACACTACAAAGCCCTAACACTAAAAAAATGTGGAATGGGTGGGTATAAGAACAGACCAACTGGCCAATGATACATAAGAGAGGGTCTAGAAATAGATCACATATATATGGAAACTTAGTGTAATTTAAATTCTTTGATAATCATTGAGGAATATCACATTTTTATAGGCAATATTAAAAATATGGACCCACTATTTAGAGAAAAATAAATCTGGGTTCATACCACATACTTGATATAAAGGTAAACTCCATGATGACAACAAAAGACTCAAATGTGAAAGGTTAAACTCTAAATTTTTTTAAATGTAGGATACTCTCAGAATTTAGGGTGAAAAATTATTGAAGCAAATTCCCAAAAAGAAAACACAAGGCAAACATTTAATGGATATCATTACATTAAAATTAAGGATTTCTCTTCAACTACAGACACCAAAGACAGAGTTAACAGAGAGATGAGAAGAAGATATTTACAATGTTAAGTTCTGGACAAGATGAACTAAGTACGTGCAACCCCAATCTTCCCATTTAATACAGCTATAAAACTGGGATGGAATACATGGGGCAGCTATTTGAGGACTCTGACAGGAAGATTAGGGAAGATAGGAATTTAAAGTACCGCTGAACTTGTGGTGAGTTTACCCATTTTTCCCCTCAGGCATCCCTAGTCTGGTTTCAACCCAGCCTCAAACCTGGAAATGAGCATAAATGCTGAAAGGGAGCTCCAAGAGAAGTCTGCTAGTTCTAGTGGGAGGAGACACATCGTATTACCTAGAGAAAGGTTTCTCAACTTCAGCACTATTAATGTTGGGTAATTACTTGTTGTGGGAGTACTGTTCTGTTCTGTACACTGCACTCCCCAACCAAGAGTCTCCAGACACTGCCAAATGTGCTTTGGGAGACAAAATCACCACCACCACCATAAGCCACTACTAAGAAGTACTGCTCTAAGACTTGAAATAATAGATTAAAAGGAAATGCTAAAAAAAAAAAAAAAAAAAAAAGTCCAAATAACCCAAAGGAAAGCAGAAAAACGGAAACAGGAATGAAAACCAGAGGCTGCAAACACAAAACAAATAATGGTAGGACTAAATCCAAACTTTATGCCGTCTACAAGAATCTCACTTCAAATATAACAATATACGTAGGTTAAAAGCAAAAAGATGGACAAAGGTATGCCATACAAACACTTTTTATCAAAAGAAAGGTAGCGTGGCTATGTTAACATCAAAGACTTCAGAGTGTCTTGAGTAAGTGTCCATGAACAGATGAATGGATAAAGAAAACAAGAAAACATGGTGTGTATGTGTACACATATATACACATACAATAGAATACTACTTAATCATGAAAAAGAATGGAGTGCTACCATTTGCAGCAACACAGATGAACTTGGAAGATATTTTGTTAAGTGAAATAAGCCATGCACAGAAAGATAAATTCTGCATGTTCTCACTCATACGTGGAAGCTACAAAAAAGTTGATTTCGTAGAAGTAGAGAGTAGAACAGTAGCTACTAGAGGTGGAGAAAGAGTAGGAGTAGGGAACTGCCAAAGGTTGCTTAACAGATACAAAGTACAGCTAGATAGGAGGATTAAGTTCCACTGTTCTACAGCGCTATAGGTAACTATAATTCACAACCATTTATTGTATTTCAAATAGCTATAGGAGTGAATTTTCAATGATACCAACAAATGATAAATGAATGGGGTAATGGATATGCTAATTACCCTTATTTGATCATTACACACTGTATCCATGTATTGAATTATCACAATATGCCCCGTAAATACGTAGTTATGTATCAATTAAAAATAATAATAAAAGAAAAAAGTCATTAGAGAAGATATAAAACTTACCGGGGATTAAGAGGGATACGATGTAATAATAAAAGGTAAATTTGCCAAGAAAACACAACAATCCTATATAACAACAGTCCTTCAAACTATTAATACATTCTACAAACTATTAATACAAACTATTAATGAAGTAAAAACTGAGAAATGAAAGGAGAAAAACACAAATCTGTAAGTGTAGCTGTGAATTTCAACTCTCTTCTCAAACTAGCAGGCAGAAAAATCAACAAGAATACAGAACAGAAATGTTATCAACCAACTGGATCTCACTGACATTAATAGAAAACATCACCTAAGAATTGCAGAACACACATTATTTTCATAGGCTCCTGGGTTATAAAGCCTTAGTAAAGTTGTCCCGGCGCGGTGGCTCATGCCTGTAATCCCAGCACTTTGGAAGACTGAGGCGGGCGGATCACGAGGTCAGGACATCGAGATCACCCTGGCTAATATGGTGAAACCCCGTCTCTACTAAATATACAAAAAAATTAGCTGGGCGTGGTGGTGGGAGCCTGTAGTCCCAGTTACTCGGGAGGCTGAGGCAGGAGAATGGCGTGAACCTGGGAGGCGGGGCTTGCAGTGAGCCCAGATTGCGCCACTGCACTCTAGCCTGGGCAACAGAGAGAGACTCCATCTCAAAAAACAAAACAAACAAACAAACAAAAAAAACCTTAGCACAGTTAAAAGAATTGAAATCATACAAATTTCTCTGACCTTTAAGACTCTTTAAGTATTTAATTATGAAGTCTTTTTTTTGAGGAGTCTCACTCTGTCGCCCAGACTGGAGTGCAGTGGCACGATTTCTGTTCACTGTAACCTCTGCCTCCTGGGTTCAAGCAATTCTCATGCCTCAGCCTCCCAAGTTGCTGGCATTACAGGCGTGCACCATGACACCCAGCTAATTTTTGTATTTTTTAGTAGAGACCAGGTTTCACCATGTCGGCCAGGCTTCTCTTAAACTCCTGATCTCGAGTGATCCACCCACCCTGGCCTCCTAGAAAAGTCTACTTTATGAAATAAAATATTAAGTATATTTAAGCATTAAGTAATTTTAAATTTGCTTCATCAATTTACAATAATATACCAAGACAATTATATGTGAACACAAAAAAACTTAATTATAACCTTCATTTTCATAAGGCCCCATAAATAGTAATATGCAATCCCTGGCTGAAACTGGAAATGACAGTCTAATTAATCTACTAAGCCAAGAATTCTAAATTCATTATCATATCAAATCAGATTCATATGATTTGGGGACTTCTATCATAAAGAAGGTAGTTGCATAAAACTATAATTATTAATTTGCAGTGTATGCTACATTGTTTCCTGATTAAGATAAAATAGTAGCACATATATTAAAAAGAAATAAATGGCTATAATCCCTTTCCCTACTTCCAGGGCCAGGGAATGAAAAGCTAAATGCTTACATCTAATCTGGTTTGATGTTGCTTAGTCATCTGATCTTGAACCTTCAGTCTTCGGAGAAGTTCCTTAAAACCCACCATTGGTACAGGAATTAACCTGAAGAAATGCAGTGAACAATTTTCAGATCTTAAGCCCATTACTACAAAATACAAGAAGTTAAGGTTTTAATAACATTCACGTAATTTTACATCAACTTTCTAGGGCTCTAAGGCAGATCTATGACTATGAGATAACCATGTTACACCAAAGAGATTTTATTCAACCTCCCTATTTTACAAATGAGGAAAAACAGTTCAGTCAAAACATTACATTATTAAATGCAAAATGCAATTAGATTTTTCCACTCCTAGTTAGTTCTCACTATGCTATGCTGCCTTACCATAATCTTTTTTTTTCCTTTTTGTTTTAGCTGAAGCTTTAGCTGGACTATAATCAATATTTTTTAAAGACCATGAAAATGAAAATAAACTTCTCTTATATGTAATAATTATAATTAATAGCTCACATGTTTGCTTTCTTAGTAGCAAATATTAGTTCTTAAATGAAACAAGATGAAGACATACTTACTTTTCAGAATCAGGGTTATCTACCTTGGCCTGTTCCCAGATAATAGGATCAACACCTACCACAAATAAAAAATATTTTTTCTAAAACAATTTTCTATTTTTATAATATGTGTATGACAAAGGCTTTCCTAAAGTAAGACCCTAAACCCAAAGCTATAATGAAAAGTGACTGTCAAATATGATCATGGTAAAAATACAAATTTTTGCAGCATAAATAAAGCTCAAAAAAAGTACAGACTGAAAGGAAGTATCTATAACCTATAGGATAATAGATTAACTTCCAGAATATAGAAAGAGTTCCTAAACATCAAAAAGGAAGACAAAAAAAATCTAGAAAATGGGCAAAGGACACAAATAGGTAACTCACAAAAAATACAAATGTAGCCAATAAACATATTAAAAATAAGTATTAATTTCTAAATTAATTATTTTGCCATCAGTGGCCAGAAAAATAACATTCCTGTTATGAATGTAAATGGTAGAACTTTCCCTGGAGGGCAATTTGGCAGTATCTAACATACATAATATTGACTCAAAAATTTCATTACCAGAGATCTATTCTAAAGAAATATATACCAATGTGTTTTAAGACATGTTTACAAGGATGTTGTTAATTACTACATAGTTTGTAATAGTAAAAAGATAGAAAACAACTTAGAGGTGTTAAGTAAAGGTGTATCCTTGGAATACTATGCAATGTTTAAATATAGTAAGATTTATCTTATGTATTGACATGAAAAGTACTAACAAATACTATAAGTGAAAAAGCAAGCTGCAGATGTATATGCAGAATCCTTTTTTAAAAGATCTACATGTAAATATGCTTACATTTCAAGTCACAGATAAAGGATTAAACAGAGTACCATAAATTGATAGTAGTTACTTCCGCAGAAAGGAACTAAAGGTAATCTATCACACAGTCAATCTAGTTATGCCATCCAGAATATTTTACAGTGAGAACACATTCAGGTTTTACTTGAATATTCAATGAATATGAGATAAGCTAGAAAAAAGCCAAAATTTTACTAGTAAATTACCTTCGGTTAGATGGATTATGGACTACTTTTCTTCGGTTCACTATTCCTCAAAATTTCTATTTTAATACATACATATCAGTTACATAATAAAAAACTAAATGAATACAAATATTCAAAACTATTTCCCAAATAAGTAGATATGTGATGATACTAATTTTATTAACATTAATAACCAACCAACACCTCTGAAATAGGGAGGGAGTGGTAGTTCTAAATCTTTCTTTTTTTTTTGAACTCTGTGATTCTAGAAACATACCAGCAGGAGGATTCTGTAAAAGCTGTTTGATCTGTGCAGGAGAAAGTTCTGTTCTAGTCATAGAAAGGGTTACACCAAGTTGCTGCAATTGTGTTTTTATATTGGCTTGTTCAAAATGGGCATATAGCGTTGTAGCTGGAACTCTTCTTGAAGTACCATTTGGTGAACGCTCAACAACATAAATAACAACTTCTGTCCTGAAGGAAGAATAACGAATTTATAAAATACGGAGCACAAAACTCATAGCCACAAACCTCAGCATATCATAGCATGTGATTTCAGAAGTGTAAGTTGAATTCAGACATGGTTGTTTTAGGAGGCAATTAAAATGTTTCTTTTTTTTTTTTGTGGAGCAAAGTTTGCTCTGGTGCCCAGGATGAAGTACAGTGGCGTGATCACTGCAGCCTCAATGTCCCAGGCTCAAGCAATCCTCCCACCTCAGCCTCCAAGTAACTGAGAGTACAGTCACACACCTGCTATGTTTAGCTTATGTGTGTGTATATACATAAAGTTCTGGGATTACAGGTATAATGAGCTGCTGTGCCCAATTGTTTTCTTCTTAAATCTTGAAAATAAAAAAGTTTTACTTAATGTAATGTTCATTTACAAATCAACCAAAATGATAAAGTTAAAATGAACCAGGTAAATAAGATAATATTTGGGATTTTTTTTTTTTTTTTTGAGACGGAGTCTCGCTCTGTCGCCCAGGCCAGAGTGCAGTGGCGCAATCTCGGCTCACGCCATTGTCCTGCCTCAGCCTCCCAAGTAGCTGGGACTACAGGCTCCCGCCACCACGCCCAGCTAATTTTTTTTGTATTTTTAGTAGAGACAGGGTTTCACCGTGTTAGCCAGGATGGTTTTGATCTCCCGACCTTGTGATCCGCCTGTCTCGGCCTCCCAAAGTGCTGGGATTACAGGCGTGAGCCACCGTGCCCGGCCAATAAGATCATATTTATAAAGCGGTTTGCTTAGCTGCAAAATCCTATGTAAATGTTATTTATATAGAAAATTCTGTTGAAATTTATGAGTTCTCTGCAATTGCGACCACGAGTAAAATCTGATTCAATTATTGCATCTCATTAATAATCATTCCTCCAAATATCCTAAAATAAATGTCTTGCCACGAACACTGAAAATTATACTTAGGTCAAGGGAAGTAAAGCAATAATATTTATCCATGAATGAACATGAACAGTAATCAGTTAATAACATTTTCCAATAACATCTTTATGGCCCTCAATTTGCACGTATCTATGACAAATGGTCCCTTCCTGGCCTGAATGAAAATCTAGAAAATTATTAGCATCTGGTAAGTTAAAAAATCCAAATTTTTAAAAAAGCTTTTAAATAAATGTTTTTATAAATACTGAATAATCACTACCTGAGAAAAGACATTCTGCTCTGAGATTTAATTTGTGCTTTAGCAACGAAAACATTATTGATCACTCCCTTAGGACCAGAAATAAATACACAGAAATAAACAGCATATTTATGTATACTTACTGATCATCTGGCAATGTTTTAGTGCCCTCTACATTTACAGTAAGGGTCTGGTTTCCTCCCAAAACTTTATGCAATGATTCCACCAACTGTTGTTGTTGGCTTCGAATCTCTGTTTCTTTTTTGTTGAAAACTAAAACCACTAGCCCATCTTCATCTTTATTACTGGGCATGCAACTATAACCTACTGCCTGTGGAATGACAAAATAAACAATATAAAAAATATGTATGGATCTTAAATCAAGTGTTTAATATTAACAACTTAATATCTGCTAAAATGGGAAAAACAACTTAATGTCTGGTAATTAAGGGAATAATGATTCTTCCCACCATTTTGTGCCCTAGGAGGTCACAAAATTATAAAGAAAAACTATTTTACCCGGGAATAACATTAACCGATACAGTAAGATTAAAATTTCCCCTTTGAGAGAGTAACTAAAGAGCTTTCTCCCCTAAAACATTTTGATATTCATTATTGTTGGTTGTTTCTAAACCATATGCATGCAAATTACAAAAGTGACTGTAAAAATCACCAACTAATTATCATTTATTTCACTATACAGATTGTTCCCAACTTAAGATTTTTCCATTTTATATGGTGTAAAAGCAATATGCATTCATATATACATACATGGAAACCATACATGGAATTCTGATCTTTTAGTTTTTATTATAAAATTATAAGATAGACTTGGTGTTAGATTATTCTGCCCAATTGTACACAGATGTAAGTGTTCTGAGCATGTTTAAAGTAGGCTAGGCTATGATGCTTGGTAGGTTAGGTGTACTAAATGCATTTCTGAATTACAATATTTTCAATTATGATGGGTTTATTGGGATGTAACCCATTACAACTTGAGGAGTATCTGTACATCTGATTCATGGAATCTTAAACTAAGTTTTAAATGTATAAAGAAGCAATTTACAAATAAATACTTTTAAATCACAGTAATGACAGTCAACTTACAAATACTATAAAGAATGTATCACTTTATTGGTTTATATAATACAAAACTTTATGAAACAGGATTGTATTTTTTCACATATTAATAGGACCAATTATACTTTTCTAAAGAATTGCTCCTTAGGTAGAAGCCTTTTATCCTTTTCACCACTCATCTGCAACTTTTAAAAAAGAATTTAAATTAACTCAAGTGTACATTATGCATTTTACCATGTTATATACCAACTTTATTAAATTGCTATATTCAACTTATGTCTATTACTGAATACCTCTTAGCAACTAAATACGTGTATCAAAATTTCAACTACATGCACTCAATATACTTTTTGTTAGTGATGAGACAAAGAGTTGTTCTGCAACAAGACAGGCTGACCACTTTATTCAAGGATCCCATCCTCAGCCTTACAGTTCCAAACACAGGGTTATGTACATATTGATTAGGTTTAAGAGACCAATGTAGGCCAATATAACTTCTAAGAGGCTGAGGTATAAACTGGAATGCAATACATAATTTGTTATGGAAAATGCATTACCAAATGGACCTAAATACTCTCACTGGCTGATAAAGAGATTTTCTGAACGGACAAATGAGAAGGTTGTTTGGTAGACAGGGAATAAGAACACAGAAAATGGGCAATACTGTTTTAATAGCTTTGGGGTTATACATGCCAAAGGGAATTCCTATCTGCTGGTTAAGGTATACTCTCCTGGCCAATGTTAAACGAATACCACTAAATTGTAGTTTGGTGTCTCCCCTTTACAGGTGCCAAGCAAACCATTCTCCTGTTTACATTTTTTTTCTTCAGTTATAAATCACATTCTAGTCACACTTTCCTTCATTCATATTCTGGTCACCTTCAACCACACATATGTATGAAATCACTTCAATTTTATAATTTCTATATTTTCAAAATAAAAGTATAATCATACCATGTTCAAGGAGTAAAGACCCCAAGCAATTGTTATCCGAATATTAATCTAAATCTAAATATATTTTCTGTTATACAAAATCTTCAATTGAAGATATAAACAGTATTAATAATACCTTAAATCGACAAAAGGGATTTTCTTGTGTGAATTCCACTGGCGGAATATTATTGTTGAAATACCCTTTTCCTGTTCCCCAAAAGGCCTGCAGTTGATTCCATTTTGCCAAAATAGCATCTCTCTCATCTCCCAATAGCGTTGGAGCAGAAAGAGCACTCGCAGTATTTATCAGCTGGTTGGACTGTGTAGGAGCTTGTGTAGGCTGACTGAAGAGACCACCTAATGCTAAAAAGGTACCCAAAATTAGTATTTAAAAACAAAACAAAACAAAACAAAACTTAATCCAGATCATAGGCATGGTAGGCAAAATAATGCCCCCGCCCCCCCACCCACCAAGATGCCCATATCCTAATCTACAGAACCTATAAATATGTTATCTTACATAGCAAAAAGGGCCTTTGTGGATGTGATTAAATTAAGCATGTTTAGATAGAGGGTTATCCTGGATTATCAGGAGGGACTCAATGTAATCATAAGATCCTCAAAAGTGGAAGAGTGAGCTCAGAGTCAAACAGATCTGAAGATGCTATGCTGTTGGCATATGGCAAGATGGAAGAAGGAGTCGCAAACCAAGAAATGCAGGAAGACTCTAAAAACTGGAAAATGCAAGAGAATGGATTCTCCCTTAGTGCCTCTAGAAGTAACACAGTACTGCCAAGAGCTTCATTTTAGCACAGTGAAATCCATTTCTGGACTTCTAATCTCCAGAAACTATAAAATAATAAACTTTTATTGTCTTAAGCCGCTAAGTTTGTGGTAATTTGTTATGGCAGCAATAGGAAACTAATACACTAGGCCAAACCTTATAACGTTAAATTTGCTTTTCTAATAATATATTTTGAGACAGGGTCTCACTTTGTTGCCTAGGCTGGAGTGCAGTAGCCAGATCATGGCTCACTGCAGCCTCAACTTTCTGGGCTCAAGCAATCCTCCTGCTTCATCATCCTGAGTCGCTGACACTACAGGAGTGCACCAACGTGCACCTGGTTAATTTCTTAAAATTATTTTTTGTAGAGACAGGGTCTTACTATGTTTCCCATGGTGGTCTCAAAACTTCTGAGCTCAAGAGACTCTCCTGCCTCAGCCTCCCCAAGTGCTAGGATTACAGGCATGAGCAACTGTGCCCAGCCCTAATGATGTTATCCAAATTAATTCCATTACCAGAACACAAATTGGGTCCACAATATTAAACCTACACATGAAAGAAAGAAAGGAGGGAGGGAGGGAAGCATGCATGAGGATGTAGGATGCATAAAGATGTAAGATTTTTTTAAATAACCATTATTACTGTTATATTTGTATAATAAATATAAATTGGGGGATACAAAGTAAGTCTAAAAATCATTGTTATATCAATACCAGCTTACTAAACATTTTCCTTTCTCTTATTATTAAAAAAATATAGTAATAACAAATGGATTAACCACCAGTATTCTAGGCTAAAAATTTAGATGGCTGTGTAACTTTGGGCAAATCACTTAACCTCTGTGGGATACCAATTTCTCTAATGGAAAGAAGGGCCAAGTTCTTAGGGCAGATAAATATTTCCCAAAGTGTGAGATAAGTACGTCATCTTTTAACAAAGGGAGGAGCGAGTCTAAGGCTCAGAGCTTAAGGCAAAGGTATCTACCTAGAATTTATTAACACTATATTTTCTTTGTACTTAATTTCAATTACCTTTTCCTTAGAGCAAATGATACTAGTTTTCCACTTACAGCAACAATAAATTTTACTTTAAAATAAGTGTATTTAGTGTTTCAAAGTAAACTGATTTAAAGAAAATTCTTAAATAGTAATACAAATGGTATACAGATAAGGAGCAAACGTGAATACTAAAATGACCTGAGTTTTAAAACACTGTATTAGATATTATTTAAGTTCTCTCTCAGCTCTAAACATTGAAAGTACCACAAGGTCCATGGAGTTTCTACAGGGATAGAGAGAGACTCTTTTACTCTCCAGAAAAGTATTAATTCCCAAATGAGTAGATATAAACATTGGCAAGAACTGGACTAGAACTCAGAACACCTGAATCCTGGTTTATTATAAGGTCGCTTTCTATCCTTCAGCAAGAAACTCCCGGGCTTTATCTTCCTCAACTTTTAAATGACATGAATCAACTGTGATCTCTATACTGAGACATATGTAGTCAGCCTCTCATTTTATACTTCACACTGAATTATGACTGTACCAGTTTACTTAAAGTTCACCAGCTGGAGGGCACTGATGAACTCAAATTACAAAATCCAATACTCTTTTCAAGACCGAATAATATTAGACTTCTTATACCTTGTGACCTTCTCAGAGCCCTCTTGCTGTTGATTATTCCTTTGGCCCCCAAAGAAAATCTTCACCTTCTGTTGAATACACATCCTCCTTGAAAGCCCTTCTCCCTTAAATTTCCTGACAGTACAGTCTCTCTTGGTTTTTTATATACATAAACACATTCATTCATTCACTCACCATTAATTCATACAACAAATATTTACTGAGTACCTACTAAGTGCTCAGAGCTAAATGCTAAAGATACAGTGGTAAACAAGGTAGACAAGGTGCATTAAACAAACCAAACACATCAAACAAATATTAACAATTGTGATAAGTCCTTCGGAGAAGTACAGAGGTTCTGGGAGTACTAAATAAGGGAGCTGATCAAGCCTGAGAGAGGGGTCAAGAGAAGACAGTTCCATTAGCACTTCAGTTAGGGCCTAAAGGAAGGAGTCAGCTAAGCCATGGGGTAGGGGTAAAGGCAAGCAACATCTCTGTAGAGACAGAGAGAGGAAGATGAGTGGACAAAAGCAATAAGGAGGACTAACAATAAGGTAGGAAGAAACTAGACTAGTGTCACAGAAGTTAAGGTCTCCCACTGGCCAAATGCAACTAACTGAAACATATTTATTAAAGCCCATGCATTCAAAATGGTAATTTTATGAAGTATAAGATCAAATTTTTTAAAAATCCTAACTCCTTGGATACCATAAGAAATAATGAGGCCACAAACTCATTTTTACAAAAATTGTCCATTAAAAAGAAAATTATCCTGCCTTTACTATCTAAACTGTGTATTAGCGTGATCAAACAGTCTTGGAGGATGAAGAAAAAGTTCCTTTTACAGAAGAAATTTCAGTGTGATAGGGAGGAAATTAGAAAATCACCATTTTGCAACCCCTAATAAGATAACTGATTGAGGCAATAATCTTCAAGGAATGAAACCATTAGGTTTCATTAGTAGTAAGTAATCTAAAGTAGTAAGATAAAAATACGCTGTCACCATCTGAACCTACTGATCAATCTTAGCATCACCATAAGTGAGAGTCTTTCAATGTGATGTGATATGAAGCACACAGCACCACTTGCAAAATGTTCTTACCAAAAAAGCAGAATCAAGTCCCTAAAGCAAACTTTATTTACCACAATTATGAGAGATACAGTTAAATAATATTACAAGGAAGCAGAAGAAAAATACAGAATGGGGGACATTTAACAAGACAACTGGAAAATTTATGAGGGAAAAAAACAGAATGAGGAATTCTCTACACTAAAAAGAACTTAAGGGACATGACAAGAAAATGAATGTATGGTCCATGTTTGGATCATGAATCATGATTCAAACAAACCAAATAAGAAAACACTTTTGAGACATAGGGAACTCTGATTATAGATGGGGTATTAGATAGCACCAAGGAATTATTGTGGGTTGGAATGAGGTACACATTTTTAAAGAGAGAAGTATAGTAAAGCATGAAATGACATGCTTGGGATTTGCTCTCCAATATGTCAGTGATTTAAAAAAAAAAAAAAGGAAAAAGGAGACAAGAACAAATGTGGCAAATTCTGACTTTTGATGACTCCAGCTGGTAGGGTTCACATCACTATTCTTTTTTTCTTTGTTAGCATTTTTCATAATTAAAGAACAGTAAGTGTTCACTGGATTTACTGAGATGATTGATGACCTTAACTTATTTGATAAAATAAAGAAACAGAAACCAGACTGGCAAATAGTTTGTGATGGGGAGGAGAGTGGTAGCTGAAGTGAATGTGAGATGAAAGTAGTTTTTTTGTTGTTATTAATGTTTCAAGAAAAAATAAACTTTAGTTATTTATATGTGGATGAGAAGGTGAAGACTAGGGGAGGGAGTGCAGCTAGAATAATCAACAGCACACGCACCCTGAGAAGGCAGGAGGTTATGAGATCCCGAGTAAGGTAAAAAGAGGAAAATGCGGATAGAGGGAGAAAAAGAAATAGATTTGGTGGAGGGAAGGTGAAGGAATTGCAATAAGGAATTCTATTTTCTCTTTGTTTTTTTGTGGTTTTTTTTTTTTTTTTTTTTGTGAGACAGAGTCTTGCTCTGCCACCCAGGCTGGAGGTTCAGTGACACGATCTCATCTCAGCTCACTGCAACCTCTGCCTACCGGGTTTCAAGCAATTCTCGTGTCTCAGCCTCCCAAGTAACTGGGACTACAAGTGTTCACTATCATGTCTGGCTAATTTTTATATTTTTAGTGGAGATGGGTTTCACCATGTTGGCCAGGCTGGTCTCTGACCTCAGGTGATCCGCCCACCTCAACCTCCCAAAATGCTGGGATCACAGACGTGAGCCACTGTGCTCAGCCCTATTTTGTCTTTGAAGCAGCAGTCAAGGCCATCTGCTAAAAGTAAGAACAGATAAATTTGAGATTTGAAGAGAATAAAGGTTTAAAATTACTGCTATAGAAAGCGGGAGAATAAGCTGAAAGTAGAAATTTCACAGGATTACCAGGCAACATTGAGACCTGAGGTTGGTGATCAAGAATTTAGAGAGATATTATCCCCTCTTCCATAACGTGTGATTTTTCTCAAGCACTATCTAGACAGACAGTTGGGCTTATAAAGGCTTGGGGTTTTTTCAGGCAAATGTGACAAAAACAAGGAAGTTTGGCATATTGGCAAGAGATATAGAAAATGGAAGGCCATGGAATCTAAGCTAGTTAGAATACTGAAGATAGAAAGAGCTAACAGAGCAGAAAGTATCAGTTGTCGAAAGATCCAACAGTCTTTTGAAGGATCCTATATAATCAATGCTTTGGCTTGGAAAGGACTTCTGGCGGTTGTCAGAAAAGCCAAATGTGACTTTTCCCCTTGATTCACAGGTGTTGCCAACTGAGATGAGTATAGCTGTGATTAGTAAAAGGGAGCTAATGAGTATGAGGAATACATGGACGGGCATCTCTATACTGAGAGATGACAAGCAGTGATCCTAACAATGCTGCTCAGTATTTTATGGTCAATAACCTACTTGGCTTGGGGGTACGAGATGCCGGCATTTAAGTGTTAGTGTTTCTAAGAGTTTTGTTCTAGTATTCTCCTCTTACTCTGGAATCAGGTCTCCTAAATGACGTCATCCATATTCACCACTTTAAATACTACTTATGTTCTGATGGCTTTCATAAATATATACAACTACCCAGAGGACTCCTCAAACTCATTACCCACAAACATCTGCTCTTGCTTTAGTATTCTGTATCTTAGTGAAGAGCAAGGGATCCTTCAGTTATGCCATCCAGAAGCCCAAGTTACCTTTATCCAGTCATTAGCTTTTATTGATTCTGCAAGTTAAATCTCTCTCAAATTCACATTCTGTTCTTTCTCTCCACTCTTAACTGTCACTGTCTTAATTCAGGTCTTCACTATTTCCTGCTTAGATTTTGGCAACAGCTTCAGAACCCATATCTCTGCCTCCATTCCAACCCACCTATAGTCTATCTTTGTATTTCTCTAAGAGATACTTGTAAAAATCTGATTATTTTCCTGTCCAGCTTAAATCCTATAATGGTTTAGAATTGCATAAAGGACAGCTCCTTAGTAAAACATATAAGGCACGCTAATAATCCAATTCATATCTATTTCTCTAACTCTCACCACTGACCCTGAGGTCATTTATGCATTAAAACTGCACTGATCTAGTTACTGGTCCCAAATGCATTATACTCTGCTATAAATGATGCCATGTTATTTCCTCTGCGTGGATACCCTAGAATCTCCTTGACTATGAGCAGGGATTGTGGTCTTCAACCTTGTACACCCAATGCCTGACATATGATACATACAATAAATGGCTATTACATAACAAAATGAGTCCCTTTCATTTTTAAAACAGCACCAGATTCAAATTCCCATTTTCCTAACAAAACTAAATGGAACTACAGTTACTCATAGTTGGAGAGACTATTTTAAGAAACAAAGGAAACACTTCATTTTTGCTGTCCTTTCCTTAACCACTTAAATATTTCATCAAATTTTGTATTTTTGCAGGATTGTAGAAAAGATGAATGACTGGAATAATTGAAGAATAGTTCTGAGAATAGTATTCTATTATCTTCATCCTACTATTAGGCAATCCTTGAAAGTCATGTTTAATAAGTTAATAACTAATCTTCAATGACTGAGTAGGATGAATTTTAACTAGTCAATCAAGTTACTTAAGAAAAATGAAACAAAAGTAATTTTAAGAGGCATCAGATTGAAAAAGTGAAAACAGCACTAGAAGGAGTAGTTGAATTTACGTCCCTGTAAATTCAGAGGTATACAGGTAATTCACAATCTCTCACTTTCCTCTCTTCACCCATAAAATGGGGATAACAAAAGTATTATTTCACAGGGTTCTTGTGAGGGTAAGTTAATCTATACAGAACAACCCCTGGAACCTACTGCCACACCAGCTAGTATGGATGGTTAGTAAGGAAGCCATCAAAGACTAATAACCAGACTGTGTCTAAGGGACTTGGGAGCCAACTTGAAAAGGCTTGCACTGGCCACAGATGTAACAATTTAAGCATCAATAAGAACGGTAACTGCAATGGATTAAAAAATAGCAACTAGTTTAAAGGCTGCAGTTTCTGACATTAAAAAAAAAATTGGTAATCTTTGGAGAATGCTAGACCACCAACTGTTTATTCTGAAAACCAGTAATATAGAGAAAGAATCAACCAAACAGATGAAGTCAAGTTTCTCCTCATAGAAGTATTTCAACAAATAAATGAATCCAGGTGAAATGGCACTATTTGTAACCCCCAATGAATTAATGGATCTAGGTAATGATCACCAATGGCTCAATGGCTGATCAGCCATCACCAATGGCTGATCACTCAAAAAAAAGATACTATACGTCTTCTGATAAAAAATATACCTATGAAATAGTCTTGCAAACAAACAACAAAACAACAAAATATATATATGTATGCCCCAGATCTAACCCAATCATCAAGAAATACAGAGAACAAAGGAATGTGTTAAACTATACCATAGGCGTGCAATCAGAAAAGTCTTGACTAAAAAACTCTCTAGGATAAATGATCTGTTTTCTTCAACAAATTAAAACATAAAAAAGAGAGGCCGGGCGCAGTGGCACACGCCTGTAATCCCAGCACTTTGGAAGGCCAAGGTGGGGAAATTGCGAGATCAGTTCAGGACCAGCCTGGCCAATATGGTGAAACTCCATCTCTACTAAAAATACAAAAATTAGCTGGGCCTGTAGTCCCGGATACTCAGGAGGTTGAGGCAGAAGAATTGCTTGAACATGGGAGGTAGAGGTTGCAGTGAGCCGAGATCGTGCCACTGCACTCCAGCCTGGGCAACAGAGCGAGACTCTGTCTCCAAAAATAAAAATAAATTAAAAAGAGAGATAAAAGAAGAGCCTATAGAGATTTAAGACAGGCAAAACTAAATGCTGTTTACATACTTGAATGACAACACTATAAAGTAAGGAAACGATCACCATAAAAGCCAAGACTGCAGGTCCTCTGATGGGGAAGCGAATGGGAGGGAAACGTGGTAGGCTTCTGAACTAGCTGGCCAGGGACCATCTCCTGACATAGACAGTGGTTACAAGGCTGTTAATCTTTGTAAACTTATATATAATTTACTAAGCTGTACTTTTGTGCAGTTTCTCTATTTGTTATTTTTAACAACAAAAATTTAAATGGAATGATCCTAAACACAGGAACCTTATAATTCTAACTGTGCCAATCAGTGTTCTCCCCAGCTGCTATCATATATAAACATGAAAAGCAACATTCCAAATCTTTTGGAACATATGAATAATTCTTATAAAAAGTCCACTAAAGTATTTTGAATGCACCCAATAATGTCAGCTAGCATCGTCATGGTTTTTTATTTGAAGCTGAAAATCTCATACTTACTAGTTTGCTGCTGCTGCTGTTGTGTATTAAATCCTCCAAATCCCAGTCCAGTTCCCAAACCGGTACCTAAACCAGTACTAGTTCCCGTTGTTGTGCCAAAACCAGTACCAAATCCAAAACCTTTGTTCTGAGTACCACCGAAGAGTCCTTTGAATGAAAAATTGGGACTTCGTAAGTTAAAAAAGAAAAACAAAAAACGACCTCTACTTTATTTACCTCTACAAATGACTTAAGATGGCCTCTTACCAGTAGTGCCTGTGTTAGTGGGGGCAGAAAAGCTGAATGCAGAACCTGCAGTTGTAGATGTTGTCCCAAATCCTCCAAACCCACCTAATTAAAAAAGAACAAAAATAGAAAGGAAGAATCTTTTGTATATATAAAGGCAACTTTTTAAAATTATAAGTAATTGCTACATATAAAATCAAAATATATTGATCTAATTTTTCCTTTCTCTACTTTCAAGATCAATTTTTTAGAAAACTATACTACCAATCGAGAAGTCAAAACGTTACAAGAAATGAACTAAGCATTTAAAATAGAAATATCACAATGTAATATATACCCTTCAATTAAAGGGGTGGTTAACAGTTACAGATGAGAAAACACATTAAGCCTATTGCCATAATTCTAAAATGACTATGTGTGTACTTTTAGAGGATGTGTTGCAAATTCATATGTCTAAACAGTAAAGACTAAAGTAGACTGTGTTTACTGACAGGTGGAACTGTTTAAAATGAATAGTTTTTTAGATCAGCAGTTTCTAAATTCCAGTAGATACAAGAAAGGTAGTTTAGTAGTGTCACATATTCCCATTTTTTACCCCAAGAGAAACAGGAAATCTGGATTTTCTATGTAAAATGTATGGGTTTTTAAACCCTAATTCAACTACTTTTTTTTTTTTTTTTTGCAAGGAATTCAAATGTTTTGAAAATAGCGTGCCAAACATATCACATTAGCAGACTCGTTGCCAGTTTGCAACCTTGGTTTTGGTGAATTTATGTCAAGATTAACTTATATTTCTACTTAGTCTCTGTCAAGACTAAGTAACTTTTCAAAGGAAGCACACCAATACACTTACCTCCATACAACAAGAATGTGTTTCTTGAAGGAAGAGATTTGATAGATAAATGGAATGCTAGCCAATCTAAAATTGTTTTGTTATTTTTGTAACTTATTGTCAGTCTTCAGCTGATTACCAAGGGTATCAAAAAGCCTTTCAAGACAAATGTTTGAACCATTAGTGTCGAATCATATTGCAGGTTTTTTGGAATCTACCTTCAATTTTATTTATTTCTGGTATACAACACAGATTCATCAATATTGCAATACAGAAAATACAAGAAGAAAAATATGCAACCATTTTATATTAATCACCTCATTCTGATTTGGAAAACTACTCAAGTAAGCTGCATGTTGCATGCAGGCACAACTAAATATTCTATTTACTTGTAGGTTCTATTGCAGTACTGCAAACTGTAAACATTTTCATAAAAATCACCTAAAGTACTAAGCACTGTTGTAATCTCTTTTCATTACTTTTCACTTCCACAGAATAACTATGATATAATCTGAATTGGCTACACAATAAACACTAGTCAGTTTCTCATCATGCTCCACAACATCAAAAATGTTTTAGTAATAGCAGGTCTACAAGTATACAAAATAAAAAGTAAACAAGAACTTTTATCAGCCCTCTGCTGAAGGTTAACACATACAAAAGTAGTTAAAACATGTTACATTATCGTAACTCAAAACTTAACAGTGATAACTCCAAATGAACATGAAATCAAGCAAATACCAACAAGTTTATTTACTGTTGTTGAATTATGAGCTGGTGGCTTTATTCGGAAACACAAATTTCAAAGTAAGATTTCTGTTTTACCCAGTGCCAATTTTAAGCAAACAAGGAAAAGCAAACACACCAAAGGACAGTGATATGTGATCACTTCGAATACATCTTAATTAAAATGGATCATCTCGTCTTTGAAGTTTTCAAATATTCTTCTGTTTTCAACTCAGATGCTAGGGTGATAATCACATTGCAGTAACAAGTGAATGAATAAAATACCAAACTTCCCAAGTAAGGTTTAGGGAGTAAATAATGTTTATCAAATGCATATAATTGGCACGGGCATAAGAGGCATAATGTAAGAGACTATGGACGATAAATTCATATACGAGCAGCTGAAGAACAAGATTTTTTTTCTACAGTGTCACTATGTAAAGTACACATAAACCTATTTTAAATGCATACATAATATCATTATTGCGTCTTGCAAAATTTTTTAATGAGCTTCAAACAACCCACATGCATAAGAAAATCTTCATAATTATCTTTTTGAATGCAAAGACGTCTAGCCTACCTTTTAGAATTCGGGGCTATATGCCATAAAATTAAACTGCTCTCTTTGAGCTTTTCCCAAAATTCCAGAAAAGAATTGGGGATTCTTTCTATAATTACACATCTTATAGAAATTACACATCTTATAGTATCCTAATCTGCTGAGTTGACCAAAGAAATACATTATTATCATTATAATACAAGTTAAAAAACAAAACAGGTTACTGCTGTTCGTATAAGACTTGTTTCTCTTTGGAAACAGAAGGACAATAAAATGAAATCTCAATGAAAGATGCAGAAAAAATGAAAAATGACTGCAGGAGTCCAAGAATCCCAGGATGGGCTTGACTGGTGGTGAGTTTATACTTTGGAAGTCTTATCTAATAATTTAAAAGATATATTCTATTCAAAATTATAATCCAAATGCTTATCATTTGGAAGATAAGTGCACATTTAATAAAGGAACACAACTTGCAAAACTTTCCTAAACCACATCTTTTAAGGTACTAAAAACTTGATATAAATGTTTTTCATCTGAGATCAGGAAACAAATTTCCTTTCCTTATTAAACAAGTAACAGTTCCTTCCCAAACTCCAGGAACCACAATATTCTTGGACTCCAGCTCCCAACACTCGTTACACATACAACCCGCAGTATCTACCTGCACTTGCCAGACTGTTACCAAAATTGAACGGAGTCGCCGAGGTAGTAGAAACACCGAAATTCCCAATATTAAAGTTCACTGCAGGATTAGCAGTTAATCCGAAACCCCCAAAATTAAACCCACTGGCGGTGGAGTTGGCAGTCTCAAGCCCACCAAATCCTGATAGGCGTGTAGGCAAAGAAACAAAATTTTAAAAAGGGGGAGAGGGAAAAAGAAAAGAAAGCAAGGTAAGGATTACAAGAATCAGCAGGACGTTTCACAGAAGTGAACAAACCTGGTTTTGCTCCAAACAGTTTAAGAAAGCAGAGTGGGGGTGGGGTGGGGCAGATGGAAGAAGCACGACGGATAAGCCCCATAGCGAGGACCACAAGGGGCCGGGGCTGGAACTAAGGGAGTCAATGGGCAGTGCCGGTGGATCCCCAGCCCTATTCTCGCTGGCAGCGGGAATCACGCAAGCGTTCCCGCCTATCCGGGAGGCTGAGGTGCAGAAGGGAGGGAGGGAGGCTCTTAGGCAAGGTGAGAGGGGAGCAACCTCCAATTTCTCTGAGTAGAACTCCCCGGTGGCGGGAAGCGAACCGCTGACGCCAGGGCCCTGTGGAAACTCACGCGCGGCGCGCGAGCTTCTAGTGGGACCTCGAGTACCCCCGCGGCCTCCTCGGGAGCCGCCTCGGCCCACTTTGCGGCCGCCCGCCCTTTCCCAATGCCTCTAAAGTCTCCGCGTCGGCGGGAGATCCCAGGATACCCAGATCGGAGAGTCTCGGACAGAGGGGGCAGACCAGACCCTTCCCCTCCTTCCCGGGTGAAGGTCCAGGGGGATCACTCACCCGCGGGGGCCGCGGTGGCTGCAGCGGTACCGGAGGTGCCCGAGGGAGCCCCAAAATTGAAGGCCATGTCGCGAGAGCAGGAGACCAAGGAGATTACTCCCGCGACGCGCAGCGCGCTCCTCTTCTCAGTCCGGCCGGGAAACCGCCAGTCAGATCACCGAGTTCCGCCTCCTTTCTGGCCTAGCCTAAAAGGCCGGAAGGCGCCAAGGGCGTAGGAGCCGGGTGGTCGTGAGGGAACGCCCCCAGCCGGCTCACTTCCGGTGGGGTTCACAAGATGTGGGGCATCACTGTTAAGGTAAAATGCTGGGACGCTGGTGAGGGTGTGCCTCCTGGGAGTCCTTTAAAAACTGCCGTAGGGAGGTTCTTTGGGAAAGATGTGCAGAGGCTGAAGTTGTTACTGTAGGGATACGCGGTAGACAGCTAGAATTTGCATGTGGTAGGGTTGAAGTTGCTGCCCCATCAAAGAGTGGACCTGGGAGGTCGGGCAGCTGGGCTGGGTTTGAGAACCCACCACCACCCACGAGGAGATGGTATTTGAACCCAGTGCTGAAGGATGAGTAGGCGGAGCAGAAGAAGTAAAGAGGGTGCACGTTGGAAGAAATGAAAGAGAATGGAACTGTAGCAAACACGTTGCGTTTACTCTGTGCCAGGCACTCTTCTAGACATTTTACATAATTTAATTCTCAGCTATCTTGTGAGGTTGGTTCCTGCTGTCTCCAGTTTATAAAAGAGGAAACAGGTACCAGAGGGTCAGGCTGTGTCCAGAGTCAGTACTCCTAACCACAGCTCTAAGGAGCACTGAAAAAGAGGGGAAGAGTGATCCCCCTCCATCTTACTTGTAATATTATTTAATCCTCAGAATAACTCAATAGAGGAGATTCTGTAACTATATTTTGCAGGTGAGATGAGAGGATTGAGGTTTGGAGTTGTTAAGCAGCTTGCCCAAAGTCACCTTGCAAGTAGGTTCTGGAGTCTAGTTTTGAACTCATGTTTCTCCACTCCAGAGTCCCAATTTGTAAAAATTACCATTATATTATATTGCCTTGTAAATTATGGTAAGGATTTCAGACTATTTCTTGAGGGTAATGGGAAACCTTTAAGGGGTTTTAGGCAGAGGACTAGTATGACTAGAATTTTATTTTTAGAAGATCCCTCTGGCTGCCATGAGGAGAATGGATTGGAATGAGCCAGCATGCCTCAGGAAGGTAGAGCTTTTAGGAGTCTGTTGTAGTTGCACAGGTAAGAGATGATGATGACTTGGATTATATCTGGCAGTGGAATTATGAGAATAAATTTGAGAGATACTTAAGAAATAGCATATATAAGACTTGTAGTATTTGGACATGGGGAGTAAGGATTCAAGGACAACTTCCTGCTTTCTGGCTTGGGCAAGTTGGTGAATGGTGACCAGTGTCTGACTCCTGCAAACTAAGTATGCTTTCATACCCAATGCACTGCCTTCTTTCACTGTTTGTCACAGATAATTTATCAGTCTAATTTTTACTCACAATAATATATATTCCATAAATGCAAGAACCGTGTCCCTCTTGTTCCATGCCCTGCACAAGTGTCTGGCATATAACAGGGGGAAATAAATAATGAATGAATGACAGATAGGTGGAAACCAGATCTTGAAAGACCTTCCTTAGCATGTTAAGGAGCTTTGATTTACCACCAGCTTGTCCAGCCTGCAGCCCACAGGCCACATGTGGCTCATGGCTCAGGATGGCTTTGAATGCAGCCCAACACAAATTCATAAACTGTATTGAAACGTTGTGAGGTTTTTTGGCGATTTTTTTAAAGCTCATCAGCTATTGTTAGTGTTAGTGTATTTTATGTGTGGCCCAAGGCAATTCTTCCAGTGTGGCCCGGGGAAGCCAAAAGATTGGGCACCCCTGAGTTAGCACATAGTCTAATGGTTAAGTACTTAGCTTACCTTAAAAAAACAAACAACCCCCCAATCTAGCTGAAAGAAAAACCAAAGATTAATTTATGGAATCTGCCAGAAGCTCAGAAATTGGAGATATCATGTATCTTTATCAGTTGGGGTAAAGGGAAGATAAAATGAGAGGAACTGGTTGAAAGTCTATTTAAGAAGCAGTTAGAGCTCCCAGAATCCTCTTCTGACCTTGTGCAGCCAAGTGAATGCTTCTTCCCCACTCTAGAAAAATAATGGAGGATTCTTCTCTACAGTGATTAAAATAGTATTATTTGCCAGGCACCAGCCTATAGTCACATCTACTCGGACAGCTGATGTGGGAGGATTGCTTGAGCCCAGGAGTTCAGCCAGCCTGGGCAACATGGTGGGGACTCTCCCCTGCCCCCCACCAATGTCAAAAAAATAAAACAGTAGTGTCTCTGGACTTGGGGGCACCAGACATTATTGAGAGTGGGTAGTGCCCTACTGAATGCTGGAAGACTGAGTGGAAATGCATGCCTATACACCTTCCCCTACTGCTCCCAGAGCATTGGCAGCCAACCCTTTACCCTCCAGGAAGGTATAGGAGAATCTTCTATGGGTGAAATGACCAGTATCAGAGAAAAGACAGTCATCTGACATCAGAAATCTCTAAATAAATGATTTAGCCACATCACATTATAGCAGTGGTCCTCAACTGGTGCCAATTTTGACTTCTACTCCTCCCACCCCCTGGCACATGTGGCAGTGTCTACAGACAGTTTTGGTTGTTGCAACCAAACTTTTAATTTAAAAGTTTCATTCTCCTTGCAGTTAGTTTCCTCCAAGCTGCTTTTGCTGCGCTATTTGTTTTGATCTCTATACTTTGTGTTAAAGACTTTCCTCAGCTTGGTAATCCTTGCTGGTCTACTCATATTTAAGAGTGGAAGATCCTACAGGCATCTATTGGGTAGAAGCAATAGGACAGACTCCCTTCCTCCCCAAACAAAAAATTATCTGGCCCCAAATATCACTTTTACAGAGTTTGAGAAATCCTGCTCTATAATAAAGCTCACACTTCGCAAGCCTCGCTAAGACACACAGAACTTCCATTCAGCTTTTAAGTTCCACTCTTAAATATGAGTAGACCAGCAAGGATTACCAAGCTGAGGAAAGGCTTTAACACAAAGTATAGAGATCAAAACAAATAGCGCAGCAAAAGCAGCTTGGAAGAAACTAACTGCAAGGAGAATGAAACTTTTAAAAAGTGTCCACAGAGAGATAGCAAGAGATATTGTAACCATGAAATAATATCAGGATGTTATTATTTTCAAAGAAAGGTATTCTTAGCAGAACAAAAGAGAGCTGTAGGAATTTTAAAGCTATTACCGGAAATGAAAAACCCAGTAGAAGTGTTGGAAGATAAAGGTGAAGAAATCTCTCAGAAAGTAAAACAAAAAGACCAAGGATGGAAAATTGAAGAAAAAATAAAACTAAAGGACTAGTTCAAAAAGTTGTCTATCACACACACTGTTATATTATGCACATCAGAAAGAGTATACAGAAAAATCTGTCCTTTAAAGTCTTTCAAGATTATTCCTATTATTCCTGTTATTCATTCATTCAGAGTTTATTGAGTCCTACTATGTACTTGGCACTATTCTGAGTGCTAAACAGAAAAGGTATGGTTTGTGCCTTTGAGAACTTACTGTTGAGTGAGGGAAAACCAGATATTAAGTTAATAGTACACTTGTGGGCCAAGTGCAGTGGCTCATACTTGTAATCCCAGCACTTTGGGGGCCAGGGCAGGAGGGTCGCTGAGCTGGGGAGATTGAGACCAGCCTGGGCAATATAGAGAGACCCCATCTCTACAAAAAAAAAATAGACCAAATTAGCCAGATGTGGCAGATGCCTGAAGCCCCAGAGGTTGATGCTGCAGTGAGCAGAGATCACGCCACTGCACTCCAGCTTGGGTGACGGAGTGAGACATCTCAAAAAGAAAATAGTGTACTTGTGACTATTCAAGAATGCAGCACAGATGAGAAAATTATTAAATAATTCAAGAAAATTTATCATAATTGAAAGACATTGTTGGTTTGAAAATGGTTCACCAAATGCTCATTACAATTAATGAAAATAGACTCACACTAAGGCACATTCCAAAATAACAGAACCATGATGGCAAAGAAGTTTCCGGAGAATAAAAGAGGTCACACACAAAAAAAACAGGAATCAAAATGGCATCAGACTTCTCAATGGTAACACTAGCTAGAAGGCAGTCAAGAAATGCCTTTGAATTTCTGAATACAAATTGTTTCCAGCTACAATTCTATTCCCAGCCAAGTTGTAGATCAGCTGTGAAGGGAGACTAACAGCATTTTTAGACAAAAAAACAAAAACAAAACAAAAAAAAAACTTTAAGAAAATAAAACACCTCCTATTTTTTAGGCAGTTAGTTACCAGAGGATGATTGCCACCAAGATGGAGCCAAGGCTGAAAGAGGAAGACATTCGGAGCTCCAGCACAGATGGCAGGAATCCCCAGGATAACTTGGAGAATAACCAGTCCAGACTGTAGCAAGTCTGGTTCTGCGGAAGGCTACTTCAAAAGGATGAGCAATTTGAGAGAGATTTAGACAATCAGCAACAAGGTTGGGGTTGAATTGGTGATAAATACATGAAAACTAAGCCAGTGGGACAATTAAACAATATTAGATGAGAAAGGAAAAGTGTTGAAAGGTTACTACATGGCTCAATTGTGCAGTTTCCACATAATCCCAATAATGTGAATTGAATATTGAGCTGTACAAAATTATGGCATAACTATACTGGAAAGATGGGGGAATGAAAAGAATATTTGTGTGCATAGAGAAGAGCTAAACCCTCATCCTCCATGGTGGGGAGTCAGTGGGTAACACTGAAACAAAATTCACCAAGCAGCGTATCATCTAGAGACGGGGGGTAAAATAAAAAAAACAATTTAAAAAAGGCTAAAACAGGTGTCTGCAAGCACTCTGAGAGTAGTGTCTGCTTTTCCTATTTTTTAAAAAAATAACAATTGTAGAATTGATTGTTAAATCTATGTGCTTATATGTATAACTTTAATAAAAATGAAAACAAACAATAACAAAAAGGCTTTGTGCTTATCAAAGTTACTAATGTTGTTTGACCCAGCAATGCTACTTCTAGGAATTTATCTTATAAATGATTTGGCAAAATAATGGAATACAAGATAATTCATTACAACACTATCTATAATAATGATTGGAAACAAACCAGGGTTTGGTTAAATAAATTGTTGCTTTTATACAAAGGAATACTATTCCGCTATGAGCTAGGAACAAAAAAGCCCTTTGTGTACTGAAAAGAAAGACCTCAAAGATAAATTACATGTGGAATGTTCATCCTTGGAGTTGAAAAAAAAATTACATGAAAAATGCACAATTCAGAACACTGTATGTATGCTACAATTTGGGTTTTTAAAAAAGGGCTAGAATATATAAATACACATGATTTGTACAAAGTATTCCTGGAAAAATACGTTTGAAAAACCAAATAATATTGGTTGCATCTGGAAAGATGTATTGGGTGGCTAGGAAATGGGTGGAGGAAGACTTTTACCCTAAACCCGTTTTCTGCATTCTGAAAATGTAAAAGGGTTACTTATTTAAAAAACTAAGTAATGCTGGCTAATATGGTGAAACCCCATCTCTACTAAAAAAACAAAAAATTAGCCAGGCATGGTGGCATGCGCCTGTAGTCCCAGCTACTTGGGAGGCTGAGGTAGGAGAATCGCTTGAACTCGGGAGGCGGAGGTTGCAGTGAGCCGAGATCGTGCTGCTGCAGCCTGATGACTGATTCCGTCTCAAAAAACAAAACACACACACACAAAACCTAAGTAACGCTAATAGAGATTATTGCAGGAGTCCTAGTGAGAGTGCAGATATGCAGGTGAGGACAGCAGGAATGAAGACTGATGGGTGATTGCTTAATTGATTATATGTGGAGGGGAGGGAAAGGAGGAGTCTAGCGTGAGTCCCTGATTTCTGGCTGTACAGTGAGATATGATTGTGATGCCATTTTCTAGTAATGGGAATTTGGGAAGAAAAGAAAAATGAGTTCCTATACTTACTGCATTTGAGGCAACCTGGCTAAGGATATCTAGCAGGTATCTGGATATGTGAGGCTGAAGCTGAAGAGTAAAACCCATTTACTTCCCAGACTTCATTTACAACCCAAACACAACCCAGCCTGTGTTGTGAAAAGAAAGACCTCAAAGATAAATTACATGTGGAGTGTTCATCCTTGGAGTTGAAAAAAAAAGTACATGAAAAATGCACAATTCAGAACAAAACCCAACCTGTGTTTGGGTTGTAATTGAAGTCTGGAAAGTAAATGGGATTGTCAGGGAGAGAGTATCAAGTGAGGAGAGGTTGTAGCTGAGCACTATTATTAAGAAGAGAGCAGAGAGTCTTCAAGGGAGCCTGAGATACAGGGGCCAAATCCAGCCCACTGCTGATTTTTGTAAAATACACTTTTGTTGGAACATAGAGACATCATTTATGCATTGTCCACAGCTGCTTTCATGCTGCAAGAGCAGAACTGAATAGTTGTAACAGGGCACCTGGCTTGCAAAGCAAAACTATTTTCTGTATGGCCCTTTAGAGAAGTTTACCAAACCCCACCTAGACTACGGCAGCAGCCCCCGTAGCACAATGAGCAAGACTCTCTGTGACCTTGGCAGTTCATTCTTGGTTGCCTGCAGAATGAGTTAGCTGTGGCTGGGGTTTCCTCCTTCTAGGGAAAAGGCTGCACCCAAGCTCAGGTTCCCATGGGACTGGCGCCTTCTTCATCACAGGAGTGGAGATTTTTAACATTCCATGGACAGCTGGCATTTCCAGACAACTGTAAACCATTGGCACTCCAAATCCAACTGCCTGTTGCTCAGCATCTTGTGTATTCCCCCATTGACGAGACTTCTTCTTCAAGCTTGCCCTATAGAAAGGGAGACTAGGAGGAGGACGTGCTCTTCTGAAACCAAACAGTGTTGTGGGCCTTGGCTCACCTCTCCATGGGATAACATGAGGATGGTACCTTCTTTTTTCCTGGCCCTGTAAATTTGTATTTCCTCCAGTGAAGCTCATTCCTTAGCCCATGCTATATAGCTTTGTGGATTCACCCTGAAGGGTGGTGTATGACAGCTGATGACCCGGAAGACCCATCTTGCATGCCAATGGAGACCTAGCACAACAGCTCCTAATTGATCTCCCTGCATCCATGTTGATTCTCTTCAATTGTAGTCTTCATCTTGCAGCTAGAATGGGCCTTTCTAAACAGATTTGCCCACCTTCCTCCCACAACCCAGTTGAAAACACAATAGCTCCCCATTGGTCTTAAGACATACCAAAATACCCAAATCTTTAATATGGTTTAATGAGACTCAACATGATCGGGCCTCTGCCTTTTTCTCCAACCTTATTTCCCACCATTCGTCCCTCTCTGGACTGCAGCCATTTTCTCAGTCACTTGTAGTAACCGCATTTCCTCCTGCCCTTGAGCATGTTCTATTCCCTTTGTCTGAAAGACCTTGCTTTGCTTAATTAACTCCAGCTCCTAGTCATGTTCCCAAAACACTAAACTCAGTTGAAATTTTACATTTTAACTGTATGATTATTTGGTAACTGTTTTCCACACTAGACTGTAAGATCCACAGATCTCTTTTAAACCAGTAGCCTAGTTTATATTCAAAGTGCCTAGCATAAAGTGGGTGCTTAATGAAATTAGTTGAACACATTTTTAGGTATAATGTAGAAAGAAGCCAGGATCCAAAAACCACATACTCTATAATTAAATAAAATGTCTGGAGAAGGCAAATCTACAAAGACCGAAAGATGATGGTGGTTGCCAGGGGCTAAGGCTGGCAACAGAGTGCTTATAAACTGGCATGAGGAATTTTATTGAGGTTATGGAAATGTTCTAAAACTGCACAACTCAGTAAATTTACTAAAAATCATTGTATTGTACATTTTAAATGGGTGACTTTTATGGTATGTAAATTATACCTCAAAAGTGTTTAAAAACTTGACTGAATGAAAAAATACAGTTATTGGAAATGGGATCTGTATCTTGTGCTGAATGTGTATACATGTTTTTATACTTTGTATTCTATACCACTCATCCTATACTGTTTTCTTAGTGCTAATGGATATATGTTTTAACATACCTTATTGCTTAAAAAAATTTTTTTCTGGATTTTTCTTACTCCCTGATTTGAAATAATCAGGCTTGGCATGTTACAAAGTTTCAGGTGTCTCTAACTACCTTGAGTAAGAAGAAATAGGTACAAGGAGCTTCCCTGTGACATAAACCAGCTGCAGAGTTAGGATTCCTAGGAAGTATATATCTTAGGGATCAAGTGTCCTTGATACATGACATTTGTAACACTGAGCTAGATATTTTAAGACTTTTCTGGATTTGCTGATTTCAAAAATAATTTGCAGTATTGGGATGGGAAAGGTTTTAAAGGTAATCTGAAGTTTGGAATTAATAACTTTAGTACCCTAGATAGTACCGTAGATAAATATCCCTAGAAACAAAAGCCTCAGCCCTTTGGGAGGCTGAGGTGGGCAGATTGCTTGAGCCCAGGAGTTCAAGACCAGCCTGGGCAACATGGCAAAACCTTGTCTCTACAAAATATACAAAAATTACCCAGGTGTGGTGGTGCACACCTGTAGTCCCGGCTACTAGGGAGGCTGAGGTAGGACGATCACTTGAGTCCAAGAGGTCGAGGCTGCAGTAAGCCATGATTGCACAACTGCACTCCAGCCTGGGTGACAGAGCAAGACTCTGTCTCAAAAGAAAAAAAAAAGAGAGAGAAAGAAAAGGAAAAAAAAAAAAAAAAAAAACCCAGTGCCTCTCCAATAGCTCTTGGATCCCACTGAGCCTTTTGGGTGGACTTATCTGCATTTTGGTTGGGTGTACCTGGAAGCAGACCTAAGCTAAGCAGACGTAAGATGTTAGGACAGGTGGATGATTTGGGAAGCAGCATTGAAGGGCTGGGCGATTAAGACAGGGAACAAAGAAACACTAACGGAAAGTAGTTACCACTGTGGGCAACCCTAATTGAGGACCCATGTGGAATAAGCCTGAGAATTGGTCCTCTGAGGATTGAAACATCTATCAGCTGACTGACTCCTGCCCCATTTAGTTCCGGGTTGCCTTGGGTTATTAACTCCCTGATACTTTCTCAAGGGCTCTTGAGAAAGACTCAAGACAGAAAAGCAGAGTGTGGGACTGCTTGGAGTGGCACTTGTCAGGCTGATTGTAACCGTCCACTACAGCGAAGCTGAAATCAGACATGGTCCAAGTATGTGACTCAGGGCTGCCTCTGTCAAGGAACATCTTTCCAGTGAAACTCCATAAACAACAGGACATCCAATGACATATAACTTCTAGTGCAATTTTATATAAAGTGGTTTTTTATTAGTGAAACATTTCATTGCATTAAGGGTAGAAATAAACACATCAAGAACCGCATGAAGTGAACCAACTGTATGAGCTACATGAAGAGCATTCTGGTCAGTATTCTCATTAACAGGCACAAGCAATTTAGTGATAATGCCCAGAGGGCCAAGGATACGGACCACCTTTTGCAGAACTCATATCTCAAGCAATTTAAATTAAAAATTAGCCTCCCTTAAGTTAAAAACCCCAATAGGGGTTAGTCGTGTAGTGCTTGTTCCACTTGACCATTAGTGATCTTTCTAGAATATAAGGAAATCTGGTTGGAAAAGCCTGGAGCTAAAAGTGGCAAAGCCCATTTCCTGTCCTGTGCTCAACTCCTAATTTTCCCTGAGAGAAGTGAGTTAAGCTCTCTGTCTTGGTTTCTTCCTAAGTTGAGGATCATGGTACCAGAAGCTTGCATTCTGTGATCATGACAGTGCTTACAATCACAAAGCCTTTGAGGGTCTTTCTAAGATAACTGCCGCAAGAGAATAAGCATGAGAAATAATTTTTCTTTAACTTAAAGCCTAATAGGTGCATTCATTCCTCTTAAGCTATAATTTTGACTGTAGTTTGTACGTCTGTCTCAGACTTTTCAGAAGGATAGTATCAAATGTGATTTTAACCAAGTAACTATTAAGAATCATGACACAGGCCAGGGGCAGTGGCTCACACCTGTAATCCCAGCACTTTGGGAGGCTGAGGCGTGTGGCTAGCAAGGTCAGGAGATCGAGACCATCCTGGCCAACATGGTGAAACCCCGTCTCCACTAAAAATACAAAATTTAGCTGGGCGTGGTGGCACGTGCCTGTAGTCCCAGCTACTTGGGAGGCTGAGGCAGAAGAATTGCTTGAACCCGGGAGGCAGAGGTTGCTGTGAGGTGAGATCACCCCACTGCACTGCAGCCTGGGTGACAAGAGTGAGACTGTCTCAAAAAAAAGAATCATGACAGAAGTATGGAAGTAATATGTTTTTGGTCTCCCTGCCAGTGTGTAGCTCAGTCTAAATGTGTATATCATTAACTGTTATCATTTACAGTATTTAAAATATCCTCACAGATGATTCTATCCTGATAATAGGACTAAGCCAATAAGTATGCACTAGCGTGTCCATTTTATTAGTATGGATAAGTACATGCATAAATAAGACATGCCCAATTATCTAGTTAAATATTTATAAATTCTAAAAATCTAGATATTTAGCATTATTGCAGACCCAATATTTTTCTTAGTTTTTTTACATTTTGGTGAGTTGGCATATCTAAAGTTTCTATCTTGATTCTATAGAAAAGTTGAGAGTTTAATGAATTGCCTCTTCAAGAGGGGAAACATATCACATATTGTTTTAGTGTAGAAAAAGGAAAAATTGTCAGTAAAACAATTTATTACCTCAATACAGGGATAAGAAGCTATGGAAATGAAATCTATATATTTTTTCTTCATTTGCTTACATTGAAATCTAGTTTTAAACAAAAAAAATCTTTTTGAGTGGTTCAGTTGTTAAGAAATTCTGTAAGCACTTTGTCAGCTAAATGCATAGGCTTCTTAATTCAAAATGAATGGTGAACTTTGAGAATCAAAGAAAATGCCCTTAAATATGCTTGAATTCTGAACACTGTGACATATGGTGGCTCCCAATTCCCTGCCTTCGGTTATGCTGAAACCAAGAAGTCCTTTGAAAAGTGGTGTCTCTGCTTCTGGTCCTAACAGACCTTTCTTTAAAGTACTTTGTGCAATATTTTAAACATCCATCATTCTGTCAGCAAAATGATTGTCACAGGAAGTGTAGGGCACACGTTTTTCTATTCAGTGAGTGACTGTGATCTACAAAACACTGGAAAGAACTGAATCTGAGGAAAGAACTTGTAAAAAGAATTTCAAAATTACCAAGAAGGCTTTCCCAGAAGTAATGTCTCTTTAGTCTAATCAGACTTTCTGAAACTTATGTGTAACTTAAGCTGTAGATAAATGGATTTCCCATATTCATAATTTTACAAATAATCACTCAATATTAGATTAATTAATACAGTATCATATTTGGCAAGGGTGACTCAGGAAGAAAAATCAGTTACTCATTACATTCTCTCAGGAGCATCTTTTCACAGCACAATCATTTTGACTAAAAAAATAACAGTTAACTATCCACAAGCATCATAACTAGCATTTAATTCTACTCTACATGAAATATCTGTACTTATCCTCACCGACATTATTTATGCATTCTCTTCGTTCACAAAAGTACAAGTTAAAAATCCTTAGAAGCTTATCACTATCAACTCATGGGTACTGCCCCACCCAACCCCTTTCCTATTTGATTCTACCCAGTATTTTATTGTAGTTGGAAGACTGAGTTTTCCTGGAGGAATTATGAACTGAAGATCAACATAAAATGTAATATGTAATATTTTAGAAATCAGATGCATTTGAATGATATACTGGATGAAGCTACCATTTTACCCTGGGTCCCGAACTCTTATTTACTTCTGTTTTGCAAGTGAAATGATGGAATACAACATAAAATGGTATATACGCATTTTGAGCACAAAGTTCGGTGAATGAAGCATACTGAATAAAGTTAGACCAAGTAGCATTAACAAGTGATGCAGAGACATTTTACCCACAACAGTGGTCACAAAATTCTGGAGCTACCAGCACCCAACAACAACAAAATTACTATACATGGGTTTATTAAATACTTGCTAGACACATAAAAAAACAATTTCAGAGCCCACATGATTTTATAAAGCTTAATGGCCAGCCATGTCAGCCTGCTCTTTAACCTCTGGCCAGAATGTTCCTATCACTTGCCAGGGCCGTGTCTTTTCCCTTCTTTCAACAGGCAACAAGCCTGCGAGGAGGTGGAGGGTTTCCCCAAGTCATGGTCCAGGTCAGGACAGCTCACATGGTTTCTTCACCAAGCAAAGGCAATGTTTAGGTTCGAATGAGGGGTGCTCTTTCATCCGCTGTTCCCTGAAACACAGAAGAGAGAAGACAAAGAAGTTAGGTGTTCCTGTCAGAAACTTCTCCCCAGTGTGAAAAGTTTGGGTGAGGAGTAGGGGCATGGAAGGAGGAGAGACCTATAGGAAGGCGGCTCATCCCCCTTACCTCCCCTATTGGACTACTGCTTGTTCTTGAAGATTCAGGCCTAACCTTTTCAGGAGGCCTTTTCTGACCACTCTCACCCTCAATACCAGAGCAGTACCCTTCTCTGTGCTGATCTGGATTATAAAACTTAGACTCTATGGAATTTGCCTGCTTCCTGGTTTGAAACCTACTAAGGAATAGTGTCTCAGAGATAGTAGTTCTCAATAATTGCTTGCTTGTTGAATATATGAGGAAGGTTAATTATAGGAGCAGTAATTAACATTTTCATGAGGTTTCATTTGTGCTTAAGACAATTTCAGTGACTGCACAAAGTCAGACTGGAAGATCCACACATAGAAATGGCAAAATAGTTTGCCTCACAGCTAATTCAAGCTAAAGTGACTGGCATGGGATAAGAGAAATAATGGAAGAATATGGAAGTCAGGGAAATTCAGCTAATTTTACTCAGATGGTTTCACTTATTTATTTTCTACTTCACATTTGCCTCGGACACTTAGTTGAGGAAACTGGAGGAAAAAAAGGCCTCTGTTGTAAAAAAGGAAGTTGCAGAAAATTTAAGAAGGGCTTCTACAGAAAAGGCTCATTGGAGGTATTCAGGTTCCTGGTTGGGCTGCTGGTCACTGGAGAGGCCAACCCAACTCTTTATCCTAGCCTTCCAGGAAAGTATGCCCATGTTCCAATCATTTATTATGCAGTGATACCTAAATCATAGGTATCTTTGAATACATCAGGGATTCTTTCCAAGCAGGGCCCTGCCTGCCTTGCTCTATAATCTTGGAGCTGTTTTATCATATTTAATAATACTTAATCCTTTATTGAGCTCTTACTATATGCTAACACTGGGCCAAGTCCTTTATGTCTACTATATCATCTAATCCTCATGAAAAACTCATAAGGGAGGCTTTTATTATCCCATTTTACAGATGAAGAAATTGAAGCACAGTTTCTAGGGTCGTATAGCTGTTAAGTGGCAGAACTGGGATTTGAACTCAGGCAGTCTGACACCAAAGATCAGATGTGTAACTGTTATATATTCTTCCTTTTCTTTCAGGTTATTGTTTTCAAAGACGTAAAGTTAACTCCCAGGGGATATATCCAAAGAGATTCTATTCCCCAAATACTAGATGGTACATTCTATCCCTCCACCTTCTTTGACATACTTCCTTTGCTTCCCATTTGGTCCAACAGTAAAATAAGAATGAAATCACTATGCCCAGCACAAAATCCCAGAATTCATCCTAATAAGCCAGCTGACAGCCCTTCAGTGAAGTACAGTTGAATTCCTCAGGTAAAGTTATCCAATAAGGAAGAAGTTCCTTCAGCCAGTTCTCACCTCATCCATGGATCCCTGTCCTTTGCATGCAAGCCAGGTAAAAACCAAACCGAAGAACACACCCAGTGCCATGATGATGTAGGGTATGTTGGTGATAATCAAAGTAGTGTTAATCACAGACTTCAGTCGACTCGCCGTCTCTTTATCAATGAGAACACTCTGGAGAGGCAAGAAAATAGTATTACCTTGATGACTAAACATCCAGTGTGTAACCTTCTTTTGCTATATCTTTCCTTTATTTAATACAATTTGGGAATCTCCTCCTGTTAGCAAACCAAATATACTGAAAATCCATTTATAAGTCAGAGTAATCAGAAGGGACATTTATTCATTAATATCTTGTCTTCTCCTGAAGACACCTTTTTACTCTTAAAATAGATTGGAAAAAGGAGGTAAAATGTATTCAGAAATACTGAGACAGTATCATCTTTTGTTTTATGTCAGATAATTCCAATTCATCCTTAAAAATCAGCTCAGCATCACTTCCTTCCAAAAGTTTTCTCTGGCTACCTCAGGCCTAGTCAAAGGCCTCTTCCCTAAGTTTCCATCTCACTCTCTACCTCCATCATTGTCCTTGCACTCTGCATTGTAACTGTCTATCTTACAATGACTGTGAAGACCCTGAAGGCAAGACTTAACCTCAGTCACCTCCACACTGGGTATAGCACCCAGCACACAGTAGGTGCTTGATTAATGCTGGCTGATTAAATGAATAAATAAATGAAACACTCCAAAAATGGTATGTGGAAAGTATAATTTCTTTCTTGGTTACATCTATAGTAATCAGGACCACAGCCCTCTACAGAAAGTGCTCAGCAAAGTTGTGGGCTAACCACAATTCCAGAGACTGTTGATAGTAGGAAGTGTACTAGAATAACACTTAGTGTATGCAGAGCAGAGGAATTACCACTTAGTGTAATGAGTGAGGTATCTGAAGAGCTTAATTCCATAGAAATTATGAGCAACAATTCTGGCCTAGTTTACGCTTAATTTGCATTGGAGGCCTAGCATAGTTGCACACGCCTGTAATCGCAGCACTTTGGGGAGGCCAAGGCAAGCAGACTGCTTGAGCTCAAGAGTTTGAGACCAGCCTGAGCAATGTGGTGAAACCACCTCTCTACAAAAACACAAAAATTAGCCGGGGCTGGGCATGGTGGCTCATGCCTGTAATCCCAGCACTTTGGGAGGCCGAGGTGGGCAGATCACTTGAGGTCATGAGTTTCAACATGATGAAACCTCATCACTGCTAAAAATACAAAACTTAGCCAGGTGTGGTAGTGGGCACCTTAGTCCCAGCTACTTGGGAGGCTGAGGCAAGAGAATCACTTGAACCCAGGAGGCAGAGGTTGCAGTGAGCTGAGACTGGGCCACTGCCCTCCAGCCTGGGTAACAGAGCTAGACTCCATCTCAGGAAAAA
>NW_012108141.1:2185306-2191621 GCF_000951045.1 Mandrillus leucophaeus
GGCACACACCTGTAGTTCCAGCTACTTGGAAGGCAGAGGTGGGAGGATCACTTGAGCCCAGGAAGTCGAGGCTGCAGGCGCCGAAATTGCACCACTGCACAGGGTATGAGACCCTGTCTCAAAAAAAAAAAAAAAAAAAAAAAAAATTTTTTTCACTGGACCGAGTCAGGGGATTGGGTTCTAAGACAGTTTTTCCAATAACTGGCTAGAGTTTCCTCCTCGGTAAAAAGGTGGTGCGGCAACAGTCTCCAAGGTCACTTCCAGGTCTAATATTTTATTTTTCTAGAGAAGAGAATAATCAAGCTGTTCCTAGGAGGCAGCAAAAATACAAGGTTCCACTCCACACACCTGGACTTAATCTAGTCTTTCACAAAAAAGCAAAGTAGAAGTTGGGGGTGGAAGGACTTCAAATATGCCACAACTTAACAGAAACGGCCGAAAAGGGCCCTTCTGCATATTCAAAAAGACCTACTTTCATGCCCCTGCCCACAAACAGGAACATGGATGATCCAGGAGCAATTGCAAAGAGATCCTATGAATTGGTAAATATTGCCTGAAGTTTTCCTATGAAACAATAAAAACCTCATCTTAGAATTGTAATCACAAACCCTTAAAAGTTTGTAAATGTGAATACCAATATAATGCTAAATGAAGAAAGAAAGATATAAAATTGTATCTATCATATGATTTCAGCTATGTAATAGCAAGAACACGAAAATATCAGGAGTTGACATCTGAACTGCACCTGTCTCTGAGAGAGAGGGACTTAGCAGTAATTTACTTTTTAAATCAATTTTTAAAAAAATTTCTAAGAGTTCTATAAAGAGCACACGTTTTATAAAATGTAAAACATTAGATTACCTTTTAAAGTTGTTATTGGAAAAAACTGTACAACACATTGAGTAAAATAAAATAGAAACAATATTATCAGGCTGACACAGATTTTGTGAATAGTGACTTTAATTTTTCTTTTTCTTGCTAATCTCTGTTATTTGATATTCTAGAAACAGCAAGTATTTTTAGGAAACAGAAAAACAATAAAAAGTAGAAATTTGCCAGTCAAGAATTCGTTGAAGAAAAAAACCTGTGTTTTTTTCCTCAAGCTGTGTGGAAGCAGGAGAAACTGAGGAGATGTAACTACAGTAAACGTGATATGTGATTCAGAAAAGAATTTACCACAGGTGTCTTAAACCAGCATGGTTTCAAAGGAGGAGGAGACAAAGGTCTAGCTGGCATCTATCTGAGTGTGAGCTATTTCCCTGCTTCAACAATGCCTGCCAATGGCTCATTTTCCTGTTTTTGTTTCTTACATGAGCAGCTCCCCAAAAGGGAGTTTTGCCCAAATAGTGTTCTTGAGAAGGAAAATTTCTTTCCGTCATTTATCCAAATCAGCTCTCAGACACAGGCAGATTCATGTGAACATTTAAGTGAAATTTTCAGAGGAATAACAGGTTTTAAAAATCTTTTGCCTTTTTGTCATAACTTACACATAACTACAACAGTAGACATCATAATGGATTTTTTCTGAGTCTGAAAACACCCGTGGCTCCCTCTGTCTCAGGACTTACCTCATTGAGGTACATCACTGGGAAAACCATGGTTCTAATGTCTCCCGTTTCACTACAAAGATAAAGGATGAGATTGTTTCAGAGACATCCTCATCAAAATGGCACACTTTCCTGGACAGACACATTTATATGAAGATTCCAGTACACTTATTTCTTAAATTACCCAGAATTTACTGATTTCTTAGTTATCTTTGCAAACATATACACCACAAGTTAGATTCCAGTCTGTCTAGCAATTCAAGTGCTGTACGTTTATCAAAACACAAGATACTGAAGGCAGATTCCTTAAAATGATTACTCTTCTCCTTAGAGTCATCAGAGAAGGCTCCAGTTGACAGAACAAAGCTGTCACTCCTCAGAGTGTTTTGTAACTAGGCCACTGAAGTACCGTCTTTGCAACAAGAGCCAACTGAGCACGTACCACATACCAGCTCTGTGCCAGGTGTTTTTGGGATATTATCTCACTCAATTCCTACAGTAGTAACATGCAGTAGGTATTACTGTCCTAGGTTTACAGATGAGAAAATTCTGACTCAGAGAGGCTACATAATTTGCCTAGGATCACTACAAGTAAGTGATGGAGCCAGAAATGTAATTCCACTTTGATTCTAAGGTTCCAGCTCTTAACTACTAAATTATACTGCCTCAGAAATACACACACAGATGACAAAATGCATTCTTGTAAACCACATCTACTTCTTAGAAAAAGCCATGACACCTGGTATTAAATCTGGCAAATTCAATGAGGTAAACAAGTCAAGTTTTATAGATAGATAATTATGCATAGTTTTGCATCCTGTTTATTTCATTCCTAAAAAATTCCCATTGAAAAATCTGAGCAGGAGATTATACTTTGGAATCCAAATTAAGTTGCAGCATGGGGAGGTAAGGCTAGACTCAAGAGATTATAACTATACAAATGAGAGTTATGGTTGGCCCCAAGTGGGACCAGTGGGAACAGAGAGAGGGGAAGAGGAAGAGACTCTGTCTCAAGTCTCTGAGTGATAGAGTTTGGATACTTTTTCCCCCAAATCTCAGGGTGAAATGTAATCCCCAGTGTTGGAGGTGGGGCTTGGTGGGCAGTGGTTGGATCATGGCGGTGGATTTCTCATGAATGGTTTAGCACAATTCCCTTGGTGCTGTCCTTGTGACAGTGAGTTCTCATGAGATCTGGTATTTAAAAGTGTGTGGCACCTCCCCTCCTCTTTCTCTTGCTCCTGCTCACCCCATGTGATGTACCTTGTTCCTGCTTCATCTTCCGTCATGAGCAAAAGCTCCCTGAGGCATCCCTAGAAACTGAGCCGATGCCAGCACCATGCTTCCTGTACAGCCTACGGAACTGTGAGCCAATTAAATCTCTTTATAAATTAACCAATCTCAGGTCTTTCTTTCCTTCCTTTCCTTCCTTCCTTCCTTCCTTTCCTTCCCCCACTTCCTTCCCTCCCTCCCTCTCTCTCTCTCTCTCTCTTTCTTTTTTTTTTTTTTTTTCCTGAGACAGAGTCTTGCTCCGTCACCAGACTGGAGTGCAGTGGCACTAATCTCAGCTCACTGCAACCTCTGATTCCCTGGTTCAAGCGATTCTCCTGCCTCAGCCTCTCAAATAGCTCGGATTACAGGCACCCACCACCATGCTCAGCTAATTTTTGAATTTTTAGTAGAGACGGGGTTTCACCATGTTGGCCAGGATGGTCTCGATCTCCTGACCTCGTGATCCACCCACCTTGGCCTCCTAAAGTGCTGGGATTACAGGCGTGAGCCACTGCGCCCGGCCAGGTATTTCTTTATAGCAACACAAGAACAGCCTAATACACCAAGAGAGTCAAGGTGCATGAGAGAAAGGCTTAGTGGGGTGGGTAAAAGTTGACTTGACAGTAAGGCTGTGTGGCCTCTAGCAAATTACCTAAACGCTCTGCTTCTGTTTCCTCATCTGTAAAATGGGGACAATACAAGGTTATATGTGAATCTACATAAGGTGCTAAGAATAATACCTGATCCATGGGAAGCACTCTGTAACTGTATGATTAAATACAACAAGTAAATTCCAAGACCAAGGCACCCATGAAAATGCTGATCCTGCCCCATCCCTGAAGGGCAGGGGTGAGCAGACTTAGGTAAAGTAGGCTGTAGTCCTCCTGCCATCAACCCCACCAGAAGGGCAATGGAGCAAAACTGCTGTCTCCTCCATAGAAAGAAACAAAACTTACACAAAGTCATCTAATTTTTTGACATAAATGTTGATTTGGAACCTCTTGGCTGCTTTTAGGATTATTCCAGTCAACTGCAAATCAGAGAAGTGAAAAGGAAACATTAGGATTTATTAAACTGCAAACAACTTTTTCAATAGAGCACCATTTCTGTGTAGTCCTGATAAACAAGGTGACCATTACCATGTGTTAGAGTGGAAACAAGTAAAAGTGATCCCCAGAACAGAATGAGAACCATGTATTAGGTGGCTGGTACACCAATGTGTCTCAAACATGAGTATGAATGTGGGTCCTTGGGAATCCTGTTAAAATGTAGGCTCTGATTCAGTAGACTGGCCATTTCTAACAAGCTCCCAGGATGCTGCCACTCTGAGTAGCACAGCCTCAGAAGGACTCCCAACAGGAAGGAGACCCAAAAGATAGCCTGTCACGTCTGGATTTCCAGGCAGTTGTCCAGAGAGCTAAGCAGAGGGTGGTGGTCACTGCCAGAGAGTGGCATCCAAGTATAGGGCCCACCTAGCACAGCCATGGGGGACAACTGCAGCACTTGTCTTCCTTAGGGCAGCTCCATCTTTGCACTAAGGTTATAAGACTGCATTCATCCCTTGGTGACAAGCACTGCTAACAGTTTGGCTGATCCAAGGGAACTGATCAGCTGATGGCTAAGAGAGAAAAGGGAGAAAACCACACACGATCTTATTCACCAGAGCATAAGATCAATGGTTTCTCAGATACAAATGCAATGTATGTAGCTAAGAGTGTGAAGTACCCATAAAATACTGTGCTAAAAGAATGTTCTTGCTTTTTTTTTTATTGGTCTATAATGTTCAAATTCCAAAAATGAAGACGTGGTTAGCATGGTTTTTGTTTTTCTCCTCTATGAATACAGGATTAAATGTGTATTATACACACACACACACACACACACACACACACATATGTCTGTCTCCTCTATGTATATCTGATACCTTTATAATTAATAAGATAATAAACTCTCAAATAACCTGTAGAAAGAAGTTTGCCAAAAGTGCCTGAGGTTAATATACATATTCATATTTCAACCAAAATACTCCTGGCAGTGAGGAAGCAAAGGGACATCTTTAACTTTTTTGATCTGTGTCCCAAGGGGAGAAATAAATATATGTTGAGGTCCAAGGCTAGCAACAGAAGATTGACCGGGTTACATGGGTCCAATCTCAGTAGTTTCCAATAACTGAGTTTTCACTGTTGCTTTTTGTTAAAGGCAGGTTTGCTCGTATTTCTGCTATTCAATCCACACAATTCAGACTTCTAATTATAGGGCTAGGAGACACTGCCTCCACCAGCACTAAGGTGAATTTCTCCCACTTGAATATGTATATGAAAGTAAGGATGTTTTTAAAGAAGGCTCAGGACTAAACTGGTGAACACTGTATAGACAGAATAAAACATATGCTCTTTTACCAGGAGGAAGTATGTACTCACAGGATTAATGTCCACAAATGTCTCATGGTCTTCCTTATTTGGGTGCATGCCTTCTATGGCAGAAACAAACCTCTCATCTGCTTGGTAAAAGTGTGGGAAAGACATAATGATGGGTGCACCTGCGTTTGAAGGAAAACAGAAATGAATGATGCTGTTCTTAAAATCTAAGCTGAATATAAAAGTTCCTGGCCACAGCCTGGTTCCTAAAGAAAAATTTAAAAGCTACATATAAATTAACTTGGGCAGGCTAAAACACCATTCTTTACCTCCTAGTTAAGGATTTATACTTCATTTTCTGACATCTCATTTACCCCCAATTTTTTATTCCTCATTATATACTGAAGTTCAGGCTGAATTATTTATTCTTCAACATATATTTACAGAAGTTAAAGTGCTTCATATACATTATTTTAATTAATGCTCCCAACAGCCCAATGAAGTTAGAACTATTAGCCTCACTTTGCATTTGAAGAAAGTGAGGTTCACAAAAGTTACAAAATTTACCCAGGGACAGCTAGCCATCAGGTTATGAAGGCAGAATACTAAGTGAATGAGGGGTATTGTACCTCAAAGCACTAGTTTCAACTACAATTCTCTAGGAGTAAGTGGGCTTTTTATTTCTTGTTATTTCTAAAATTTAAAAAAAAATTGTGGTGGTTTTTTTTTTCTTTTTTTTTTTTTTTTTAACCAAAGATAGGCACAATCTCAGCTCACTGCAACCTCTGCCTCCCGGGTTCAAGTGATTCTCCTGCGTCAGCCTCCCAAATAGCTGGGACTACAGGCATGCGCCACCACACCCAGATAATTTTTTTGTATTTTTAGTAGAGACAGTGTTTCGCCATGTTGGCCAGGCTGGTCTCAAACTCCTTACCTCAAGTGATCTGCCCACCTCAGCCTTCCAAAGTGCTGAGATTACAGGCTTGAGCCACCACACCTGGCTTATATAATTTTTTAAGAGTTAGCCTGGTTGTGGTTGTGCTATACACCCAGCCTCTAACCAGATCACAAAGATTCTGGGTTTTTTTCCTTTCCTATTCATTTTAAGAACCAAATAAGTGCTTATGTTATAAATTTAATAT
>NW_012108141.1:2193212-2194118 GCF_000951045.1 Mandrillus leucophaeus
CCCAAGACTGCAACACTGAAATTCTGTCTGGATTGTTCAGATGGGGTCTCCCTGTTGCCCAGCAGGTCTAAACTCCTGGCCTCAAGTGCGCCTCCTGCTTCAGCCTCCTAAAGGCTTAGGATTACAGGCATGATCCACTGTGCCTCACCAACATATTTTAATAACTCTCCAGATAATTCTGATGTCAGGCCAGGTGTGGGGGTCACTGCCCTCTCAGACAAGGATCAGGAGGTATACTGCTGACCTCAGACTTATTCCAAAATGATATCTTATTCTTTTTTGTTTTCTTTTTTAAAAGATGGAGTCTCGCTATGTTGCCCAGGCTAGAATCAAACCGGACTCAAGCGACTCTTCCACCATAGCCTCCTGAGTAGCTGAGTCTACAGGCACACACCACCATGCCAGGCCTGAAAGGAGATTTTAAAACGAGTTAATACGGGAGCAAAAGTGAGCACATTACTTTATTCAGGAGAAAGGGACTACAGAGAGAGCTCTCCAGAGAAACTTTAGAGAGGAATTATAGCCAAAGAGGGAATCACAGGGCAAATATGAGAAGACCCTGAGAGTTCCGCCAGAGATCTGCTCAGAGGGAGGAGTCGCATCCAAATCCTGTTACCTCTCTGAGCCCGTTTCCCCTCTTATAAAAACAGGCTGCTGAATATCTACTATCTGTAAGGTCGTTGTGAATAATTCTGCAACTTGTGGCTGTTAAAACTACTCTTCAAGATGAAGAAAATAGTTTTGTCAGTTGTGCCACTGATAATTCTGCCTCATTCACGGAAAGGAGCAGAGTAGCTCTGACCTTAAGAAACACTGGAACATTTGTGTCAGGGTTTAAAACTAACTCTGCTTCAAAATCACTGAGAATCTTTGCCATGATATGCACTTTCTTAAAACCGAGTTGTC
>NW_012108141.1:2194168-2195410 GCF_000951045.1 Mandrillus leucophaeus
AAACCAAATAGGGAAACAAGGTACTAAGGAAACCTATTCTAGATCTGGCTATTGAAAAGAAGAGAGGGACCCAATAATTGCTGCCAGGGCAATATATTTTTGGAGAAAGGAGCTTATCGGCAAGTTATTTAAATTTGCTTAGATATCCACCAGCCCATGGCTCAAGGAACACATCACACATGCACATGCATTTTGCTGTTTACTGCTGAACAGTTCCAGAAAATCATGACTTCCTTCTTTGTGACCTATAGTGACCTCGAAAATGTATTTTTAAAATCTGTTGATGGCTTATTAAGGACCACTGTCCCGAGTGTTTTACATACATTATTTCTAACTCTCACACAACCTCAAGAAGCTATAACCACCTCCATTTTATTAATGAGAAAACTGATGTCTGGAACCCTCCTTAATAAACTTTGGCCAATTTGCCAACAAATAGAATAGGATTCAAACCCAGATCTGCCTGACTCCAGAACACTCACTCATCCTGCTATCCAAAATGTTCCCCTGTAGAATTCAAAACACTGGAGCATGATCCTGGAGAGTTTCACCGCAGTCCCAATTTGGTAATATATAACAGAGGAAAAGGATTGTAGCAAGAAGTTTAAATGTGTAAAGTAGAATATTTCTGTTGATTCTGGCATCAGTTTCTTGAGGAAATAGAATTTAATAAAAACAGCAAGAGAAAATACATCTACATTTTTGCTTTGAGCCAGATGCACACCAGATGAGGGGGCAGGGACACTGTTTCAGGACTATTCACCAGTAAGGCAATGGGGGAGATCACAACCAGGAACTTGTCCCCATGCACCCTTGGTCTTTATCTCCAGGTAAAGGGCACCATGTTCCCTCGCACAATGGTCCCCAAATACCTACACGCCATGTTTATGGAAATCACTTGTTAAAAGTGTAGATTCTGGGGCCCTGGTATGTTCAACATGGGACCCTAGGACATACGTGTGTGTGTGTGCATGCTTGTGCACATGTGTGTGTATACCTACATATTATATACATACCTAGTATATTAAAATATAGCAAATATATGTATATGCAGATATATGCATATTTATATAACTATATAATTTGTTAATACATTCATATATTAACAAATATATTAACATATACATACATAAATATATATATACACACACGTGGCTGTTAAACCTAGTCTTCAAGATGAAGAAAATACTTTTGTCAGTTGTATATTATATATATACTATATAATACATACACTAAATATAA
>NW_012108141.1:2196647-2204947 GCF_000951045.1 Mandrillus leucophaeus
CACTGGAACATTTGTGTCAGGGTTTAAAACTAACTCTGCTTCAAAATCACTGAGAATCTTTGCCATGATATGCACTTTCTTAAAACCGAGTTGTCCACTTTTTCTTTTAGCATCTGTTTTTGGCTGGGAGGTGCGGAATCACTCTATTGCTCAGGCTGGCATGCGGTAGCACAATCATAGCACACTGCAACCTCAAACTCCTGGGCTCAAGCAATCTCTCTGCCTCAGCCTCCTGAGCAGCTGTGACTACAGGTGTGTGCCGCCACACCCAGCTAGTTTTTTATTTTTTATTTTTTTGTAGAGACAGGGGTCTTGCTATGTTGCCCAGGCTGATCTTGAACCCCTGGACTCAAGCAATCCTCCCACCTCAGCCTCTCAAAGCGCTGAGAACACAGGCATGAGCCACTGTGCCCAGACTCAGCATTGTTTTGAACATGAAATCAGTTAACGTTTTGCATGCATTAACTACATGCAAATATGTAAAGCACTTAGGACAGCGACTGGCATACATCAGGTGCTTAGTAAACATGAGCTATTATTACTGTTAAGACTTCTAAACCACTGTCCAGAAAAAAAACACGACATGGCATTCTAGAAATAAAAAGCATCACAGAAAAGCCAATAATTTTTTTTACCATTCAATAGCCATATTATGAAACATTATTCTTGAAAGAAACTGATCTTTCTATTGGGCTGACAACATATTCTTTTCTGTTTGTTTTGTTTTTTAGAGATAGGGGTCTCACTATGTTGTCCAGGATGGACTTGAGAACTCCTGGGCTCAAGTGATCATCCCACCTCAGCATCCTTAGTAGCTGGTAGTGTAGATGTGCACCACTATGCCCAGCTACATATTCTTTGTTGAACTCCAATCCTTCTGCATTCTTGACACCCCTATCATACCCCCTCTCTTGAGTTCTTACCATTCTTGCAGATGCTGACATTCAGAACTCCTGAGCCCAGGCAGTTTCCCTCAGGTATACAGAAGCCAGCATTGTCTGACGTATTAGCTAATATTTCTGCAGGAACTTTATAGCGAAAGGCAGGCAGTCCCTGTACACTCTCATAGTCACTGAAAGTAATATACACTGACCTGTTAGGATGTAAGAATAAAAAGTGAATGTGGACTCTGGTCATTGTAATCTGCCCCAAATTCACAAGTTAGCAACAGTTCTCAGGTACAATGTGGCCAGAAGCTCATAGGGTAAGTAGAAAAGAATGTTTGGAAGGCATTCTGTCAGCTCAACGTGTAATAAAGCAGAAGATGAATTGTAGTGAAAGGTGTTTAAGTGGTAGCAATGGAGGTATTATCCAAACAGGAAAAAACAATATGTGGTAGAAAATTAAGATGATAACATTTAGAATGGAGACTCACATAAAAAACAAGAGGCCTCTAGACCTGCATGGACACATGCCAGTGCGGACGGGTCACCGGCAAAGCCAGGAAAACCAGGGCATGGCAGAGCCAAAGCTAAGGTAGAACAGGCAGCGATGGCTGTGGCCTCGTAGGGGCACTTGAAAAGTGTCACACTGGGCAGATATTTTATTAGAATATACACTTTGATATTCATTCCTTCCCCCCACCAAAAAAAAAATCAGATTCCATGTTTTGCCCCAGTCATTTATTTAAATGGAGTTCAACGTAATTCTGCCTTTCATTCTTACTGATTTCAAACATGGTCCCATGTAATATGACCACTGCTTACACTGCATAGTGCCTCACAGACCACTTCGATGTACAGTCAGTCACCAGTGAGCCTTCAGCCCCTACTGTGAAGGCTGGCCGGAATAGCCTTCTGGGCCTCACTTTTTCATCTCTGAATCAGAGCTGTTGATACATCTCTCGCAAGGTTGTGAATAACATAGGTGGTTTCACTGCACGAACCACCCCCACAGCATTTTTTAATGAAATATTTTAGGCACCAGAAAGAGAAAAAATATTCTAACAAATACCTTTGTATCCACTTAGACAAATAAAAATTATATTATGGATATAACCAAACCTATCTACATAATGCTCTTGATTCCATTCCGTCTTTGTCTCCCCTGATGACACCACTCTCCTGAAATATGGACAATAGTATCCTCTATTTGGCTTCCATGTAGAGACGACCTATTGACTGGAAGTAGGCCAGGTCAATTTAAGCTTGACAGAGCATATCATAGTAACTAACAGCCAACACTTAATATTGGTTACTGTGTGACAAGCCCTGGGCTAAGTATTTTACTAATACTAACTCATTTGTCCTCATAACTTCTAACATAGTTAACAATTTCTATCTTTGTTTTACAAATGAGGAAAGTGAGGTACAGAGTGGTTAAGTAATTTGCCCAAGGTCACACAGCTATAAGTGGTACAGCTAAGATTCAAACCAACAGTCAGGAGTCTGTGCTGTGAACCAGTACACTATACTGTCTCGATGTGCCATCAGCATGTATCACTGATTAAGCATAAATATCCATGCATAATAAGTGTGTCTGCATATATTCCTCATGCTTTTAGTGGTCTTGCAGTGAAAGACCTTATTTTTAAAAAAGAACTTATCTTTAAAGCTTTTACCTGCAAAAATCAGATGGGAAGACATAAAGGACCTCATCTTTGGTTATTAGCGGGTGAAAAGAATCTCCATCTGTTCCATTAATCATATTGCACTTGTCTGTTATCCACCAGTCAAGTGACCTATAATTGATAAGCGCAAGAAAGAGTAAAGATGATGACATTTGAGTTTAGATTCTCTTAAACAGTCAGGACTTTGCAAGATTTAACTGGAGCTATCTACCCACAGTATCTTCTCCATACACAGACACAACAGTGTTAATTAGATCAAGGGGGAGAAAAAGTAGGTCCCTGGCCCCAAATCAGTTTTCATAGAAGCAATGGCCAAATAGCCGAAAACATGTGGTGGTTTGAAAAGTATTTGTGCTGTAGCTACTACACATCACTCAATGACTACTAAGCAAGAGTGGGAAGTTTCACTGGCCTGTAATTCATGCCTGGCCATGATAAATCTACAAATCACTAATATTTACTCTGTAAGATGTTTTACCACCACCTTGATATGTAGAATAATAATTACAAGACTGTTTACATGTTTTTATATTTTTCATCCAAAAAAGGCTAAACACATTTTTTAAACAATGTAGAAGTAGATATGTAGTTTAAATGAAAACTGAAAAAATAATTCCACTGATAAATCATTAGACTTACGTTTTCCCATTCCATTCCACAATCTTTGTAAAGTTAAGATAATTGTCTTCTCCAGTTAGAAAAACATAGTCTCCATCATTAGTCCCATTTTTCTGAAAATACGTGAATATGATCATTGAAAGTAACTGCGATAATTTGATGACAACTTGGCTAGGCTATGGTGCTCAGTTGTTTGGTCAAACACTAGCCCAGATGGTGCGGTGAAGGTATTTTGTAGGTGTGATTAGTATCTACAATCAGTTAACTTTAAGTGAAGTTACCCTCAATGAGTGGCGGGGCCCCATCCAATCTGTTCAAAGCCTTACAAGCAAAAACAGAGGTTTCCTAGAGGAGGATTCTCCCCAAGACTGCAACACTGAAATTCTGTCTGGATTTCCAGGTTGCAGCCCACCCTACAGATTTCAAACTCAAGACCACAGCATCAACTTTTACCTGAGTTTCCAGCTGCTGGCATGCCCTATGGATTTCAGACTTACTAGCTCCCATAATCATATAAGCCAATTCCATAATATAAATTTCTTTCTCTCCCTCTTTCTCATCTCTATATACACACCCTCTCGATTCAGTTTCTCTGGCAACCCTAACTGATACAGTAACTAAAAAATTTAATCTTCATGAAACTGTCCTACTAGGGCCTAACTGCTACACAAGACTGAACCAGGACCAGAAAATAGTGACTATTTTGCTAAATACTATATTAACCATATTATTATTTTATGGTTTTAAAAAGTAGAAGCTCAATTTTAAAATGGGCAAAGGATTTGAAGAGACATTTCCCAAAAGAAAATATAATAATGGCCAAAAAGCACATAAAAACATGTTCAGCATCATTAGTTATTAGGGAATTGCAAATCAAAACCACAATGAGATACCACTTCACACTCACTAGGATGGCAATTAAAAAAAAAATAGTAAGCGTTGGTGAGGATGTGGAGAAATTGGAACCTTTATACATTGCTAGCAGGAATATAAAAATGTTGCCGTCACTGCAGAAAAGAGTTTGTCAGTTCCTAAAAAAATTAAACAGAATTCACAGGACTCCAAAATTCCACACCTATGTATATACTCAAGAGAATTCCACTTCAAGGTATATACCCAATGTTCATACAAAAGCCTGTATGAATAAATATTCATAGCAGCACTTCTAATAATAGCCAAGAAGGAACACAACCCAAATGTCCATCAACTGATAAATGGATAAGCAAAATGTGGTATCCACACAACAGAATATTCCTCAGTTATAAAAAGGAATGGAACACTCATACATGCTAGAACATGGATGAACCCTGACGACATTATACTACATTTAAAAAGCAGACACAGAAGGGCATATATTATATGATTCCATTTATATGAGATGTCCAGAATATGCAAATTCACAGAGCCAGAAAGTAGACAGTGGTTGCCAAGGCCTGGGAGAGTAAGACGGGAATAGGAGTAACTGCAAAGACAGTATGCAGTGTCTTTTTTGGGATAATGAAAATGTTCTGGAATTAGCAGTAATGGTTGCACAACCTTGTGATTATACTAAGGACTACTGAATTGTACATTTTAAAATGGTAAATTTTATAGTAAGTGAATTATTTCTCAATAATAACAAATTTAAAAGCCTAAGTCCAGGACCAGGACCAATTATACCAGAATAGCTACACTGGAAGAAGGTGGTATTAATATAGTCCTATTTTCAATTATGGTTTCTTCAATTGCATATTCTCTCCAAGTTATACTTCTTAAGGGCACATACAGACACTATATATTCCTAAAATTCTTTATCTGGGCATGTAGCTATGATTTCTCAGAAACAGCACAGGTAGTAGCTCCTCTATAATAATAGGAGTGAACAATTGTTAAGTATAATATACCTAGCTCTGGTCTAAAATTTTTGCACAAATCATCTCATGAAATCCTCACAACCACATAAGATAGTGTGGCTATCAGTCTGGTGATTCAATGATGTAAAAACAAAAAAGCAAGTTATATAATGCAAATTATCTGAGAAACGGTGAGATATTAGCAACAAGATCTATCTGGCTGATGGACTGCAGCCACTGGGACCAAAAGGGCCTCAGGGGAACCTTTGCATAATATCTCTCAGTAGGAGGCTCTCTTGAAATTATTTCCAGAAGGAAGGTTCAGTCAGGGCTTGACAAGAAATCTGTGCTTCCTCTGGTCCTGTGAAGCTGTGTTCCTCTGAGACAGGACCCTCTAGGGAACTCCTGTCTGGTCTGCTTCTCCAGAATGATGCATTCAGAGTTGGTGAGGCCCTACTTTTAGGACTCCTGTCTCTCACACAGATAATTTTTTAAAACTTGCTCACAATTCTGTTTTAACAATTTCTAAGTTTAGTATAACCCTGAAGGCCCAGGGACACAATTATTGCTGTTTGCCATAAAAACTGGAATGCTACAGGATTACATGAAGAGGCAGAGCCAGAAAACAGCTTCAAATTTAAAGCTGAGACTCATCACAATCCCAGAGCATACCCCTAATCTAATACTCTTCCTTCCTGGGGTTACTTTATCTTTTAACAACTGCCCAACTATCCACTGCACTCACGGTTTTTTTTTTTTTTTTTTTGACGGAGTCTTGCTCTGTCACCCAGGCTGGAGTGCAGTGGTGTGATTTCAGCTCACTGCAACCACTGCAACTCACCTGCCTCAGTCTCCTGAGTAGGTGAGATTACAGGTGTACATCACCACACCTGGCTAATTTTTGTATTTTTAGTAGAGATAGAGTTTTGCCATGTTGGCCAGGCTGATCTCAAAGTCTTAATCCTCAAAAGATCCACCCACCTTGGTCTCCCCAAGTCCTGGGATTACAGGCATTAGCCACCGCACCTGGCCTCAAGTTTTTTTTATTTCCAAAAAACACTCCATTTTTCACATACTCTACAAGATATCTTAACTTCTTGTTAAGTTAAGGCAATTTCTAGAAGAAATTGAAAGTTAATCTGGCTTGGGGTGCCCCTACCTGCTGTCAGCTAAAAAAAGAGGTTCTGAAAAAGAAAAATCGACTTACCTCATAGAATAGGCCAAAATAGGGAGAGATGTCAGGCCTGAAAACATGGATAAGGGACAAGATTTCATCTTTGTAGCCCCAGAGCAATTCGTCAACTGTGTGAGTCACAAAGAGCTTCTGCTGATAGGCTTTCAACATGGCCTCGATGATCTCCCTGAGGAAGTGGACCTGGGACCACTCTATGACAGTCTGCGGAGCAGAGGTATATTAAGACAGCAGCATCCCCTCCAAAACACCCCCACCCACTCTCTCCTACTACCCCTCAGCAAAGTGGGTTGGAAATATAAATGTAAAGGTTGAGATTAAATAGCTGAAAAATCAGACAGTCAGCTCCGTTCTGGCTGCATATGGAAGACAAAGCCTCTTCTCTGTCCTTTCTCAGTACTACATTTTGTAAGTGTAATATTTACAAAGAGACCATTTGCAGGCTCTGAGTTATCCAGACACCACAAAAGGGGAAAAGCTCTTGTATACATGTCGGCATCTTTGACCACAAGGTGGCGCTACCTTCCTCCTGAGCAGGGCCAGAGGCTCACTATAAACCCGACCTACACCCCCGGGACTAGGCGGCAGGGACCTAATACTGTCTAGGTCCTGGGTCCATCATCAGTGTCCAGCTGCATATGGAGCGGTCACCTAGGGGTTAGGGTGGGAGAGTCGGAAGGGGTTGGTGTAGGTGAATTAGAATGTTTACTGGGCCAGGAACAGTGGTTCACGCCTGGAGTCCCTGGCCGACATGGGAGGATCCCTGGAGCCCAGGAGGTAGAAGCTTCAGTGAGCTGTGATGGAGCCACTGCACTCCAGCCAGGGTGACACAGCAAGACCCTGTCTCAAAAACACTAATAATAAATTAATTAATTAAATTTAAAAAAAGAACGTCTCATGGGTCTCAGTATAGAATAGATGTAGAATAGGTGTCATTATTAGGTGGAATTACCATTATAAACAGAGCCCACTGAAATCACAGTAAGCTGTACTCAGCCCAGTCTATTGATTTCTGCTGTCAATTTATGAATTTTGAGAATATCAAATCCAACATAAAAATCTGAAGTAAGAAATGGTATACAAATTTCACTGATAGAATTTCTGAATGAAAACAAGGGGCAAATAAACATTTTTAAAATTATGAGCTACCAAAAATTCCTAGGGGCATATTTATTTGCACAATTGCTAATCCTGAACACACAGGAAGAAACTGTGAAAACAAATCCTAAAATCTGAATTTTGTCATCATTTGAAAAGACCTTATTTGACAGATCTTAGAAAAAAGTCCAAGATGCACTTTAAAGAAAAGAAGAAAAAAAGTATTTTTCTTTTTATATATGTATATTTCAACATAACTTAATGGCTCCGAAATGTAAAATCATAAACAGCATTAACTTAGCTTTTTCCTTTCTTCCAAAATCCAAATTAATGGTATTAAAATGCCTACTTACCAATACAGGAATATTTAACGTTCTAATTAAGTCAATTTTAGGGTCTCCAACAGATTGGTCTCGTTCAAAAACATATGCCTTGTTGCTAACAGCAGATATTGTTGTCCCATTATCTCCAAATTGAACATTTGCTTTGTTTCTGAGCTCCCTAAAAGAAAGAAAGAAGGGTTTTATTTGAAAATAGGCACCACTTTAATAAGGAAGACTTTTCCTTTCTTTCGGCATCAAAGTTATATTTTCAGTATAACATTCCCAATATAACATTATACAGAGACTGCAGCTACTAAGCCTTAAGAAGCTGGAGACTGAAGCTATAATGTGGGAAGGAAACGAGGCCTAGGATAGAGTCTTCTCAAAAACTTTGTTTTCATTCTTTTCTTCCCTGATGAGAGAGGTGCAACAGTCAAGGGTCACCTTGACCAGGGAATCAAAATCAGTGAACTCTCTCCTGGGTTATGGTTTGGTCCTGAAGTATTTTCAAAATTTTCAATTTGGTTCATAGATTTAGTTTGAATTTCAGTTTGTTTACCAATGTCTTTTTGTTTCTAAATTGAATTAAATTGAAATTTTATTTAAAAAAATAATGCCCAAAGCTTAGTAAATTACAGGAATTCACTCCTGTTTCTTTTTTTGAGATA
>NW_012108141.1:2204997-2229501 GCF_000951045.1 Mandrillus leucophaeus
CACCTAGGGGTTAGGGTGGGAGAGTCGGAAGGGGTTGGTGTAGGTGAATTAGAATGTTTACTGGGCCAGGAACAGTGGTTCACGCCTGGAGTCCCTGGCCGACATGGGAGGATCCCTGGAGCCCAGGAGGTAGAAGCTTCAGTGAGCTGTGATGGAGCCACTGCACTCCAGCCAGGGTGACACAGCAAGACCCTGTCTCAAAAACACTAATAATAAATTAATTAATTAAATTTAAAAAAAGAACGTCTCATGGGTCTCAGTATAGAATAGATGTAGAATAGGTGTCATTATTAGGTGGAATTACCATTATAAACAGAGCCCACTGAAATCACAGTAAGCTGTACTCAGCCCAGTCTATTGATTTCTGCTGTCAATTTATGAATTTTGAGAATATCAAATCCAACATAAAAATCTGAAGTAAGAAATGGTATACAAATTTCACTGATAGAATTTCTGAATGAAAACAAGGGGCAAATAAACATTTTTAAAATTATGAGCTACCAAAAATTCCTAGGGGCATATTTATTTGCACAATTGCTAATCCTGAACACACAGGAAGAAACTGTGAAAACAAATCCTAAAATCTGAATTTTGTCATCATTTGAAAAGACCTTATTTGACAGATCTTAGAAAAAAGTCCAAGATGCACTTTAAAGAAAAGAAGAAAAAAAGTATTTTTCTTTTTATATATGTATATTTCAACATAACTTAATGGCTCCGAAATGTAAAATCATAAACAGCATTAACTTAGCTTTTTCCTTTCTTCCAAAATCCAAATTAATGGTATTAAAATGCCTACTTACCAATACAGGAATATTTAACGTTCTAATTAAGTCAATTTTAGGGTCTCCAACAGATTGGTCTCGTTCAAAAACATATGCCTTGTTGCTAACAGCAGATATTGTTGTCCCATTATCTCCAAATTGAACATTTGCTTTGTTTCTGAGCTCCCTAAAAGAAAGAAAGAAGGGTTTTATTTGAAAATAGGCACCACTTTAATAAGGAAGACTTTTCCTTTCTTTCGGCATCAAAGTTATATTTTCAGTATAACATTCCCAATATAACATTATACAGAGACTGCAGCTACTAAGCCTTAAGAAGCTGGAGACTGAAGCTATAATGTGGGAAGGAAACGAGGCCTAGGATAGAGTCTTCTCAAAAACTTTGTTTTCATTCTTTTCTTCCCTGATGAGAAAGGTGCAACAGTCAAGGGTCACCTTGACCAGGGAATCAAAATCAGTGAACTCTCTCCTGGGTTATGGTTTGGTCCTGAAGTATTTTCAAAATTTTCAATTTGGTTCATAGATTTAGTTTGAATTTCAGTTTGTTTACCAATGTCTTTTTGTTTCTAAATTGAATTAAATTGAAATTTTATTTAAAAAAATAATGCCCAAAGCTTAGTAAATTACAGGAATTCACTCCTGTTTCTTTTTTTGAGATAGCGTCTCGCTCTGTTGCCCAGGCTGGAGTGCAGTGGCATGACTACAGCTCACTGCAGCCTCAGACTCCTGGGCTCAAACAATCCTCCCACCTCAGCCTCCCAAGTAGCTAGAAGTATAGAAGCATGCCACCACACCCAGCTAATTTTTTTGTAGAGATGAGGTCTTACTATATTGCCCAGGCTGGTCTTGAACTCCTGGACTCAAGTGATCCTCCTGCCTCGACCTCCCAAAATGCTAGGATTACAGGCATGAGCCACCACACTCGGTCTCTGTTTCTGATACACAGCACAGTTTGGTTCAAGTTAGTGCCCCCAAATGAAGCATTAGAAAGTTCTTAGAAAGTGCCTGGTGCCAGGGCTGGGCCTAGAGTCAGTGTGAGTGATATAAGAGGTGCCAAAACAAGTAGTAATCAAGATAAATATTTTAATGCACTATTTATTAAAACCAAAATTTATGCCAAAAATTTATGATGAACAAAATTTTAAATAAAAACAGGATCTGATCTTTTGTTCATCAAATGCCTCACACTAGCCCTAGCCCTGCCTGGTGTTCGACAAATAGTAGGTGTTCGATAAATTCCAGTGACTTTAGTTTCTTTCCCTTTGTTTAACTTTCCTTCTTCCTAAACCAGCTAGGGTTATGATGTCTGACATGGTAGCCACTAATTACATGTGACTACTGAGCACTTAAACTGTGGCTAACTGGAATTGAGATTTGCTGTAAGTGTAAAATACACACAGAATTTCAAAAACAGTGCCAACCGTTTTTCATATTGATTACATATTGAAATGATGCCATTTCAGTAATAATGGGTAAAATTAAAATATATTATTCAAATTAATTTTACCTGTTTCCTTCTACTTTTTAAAAAATGTGGCTACTAGAAAATCTTGAAATCTTAAATTACACACGTGGTTCATGTAATATTTCTATTGGAAGAGCTAATTTAAGAGCACACGTTAGGAAGGCATTGGCCAGCTGGGCTACCCACACCTCCTCTGAGGCCTTTCCCAACCACAGTAGCACAGGGATTTTTCTTACCCACCTGTGGATGTCTGTACATGTCTTTAGCATTCAATTATAAACTTCTGAGTGACATCATTTAGATTGTGAAAGAATTATCATGTAGCCTCAGACTGCAAGTAAGCTGAAGGCTGAAACTTGTATGTAAAAATGCTCCTCGGTGATGATGGAGTTATGTCCCAATAAACCCATCATAAGTTGAAAAGATCCTAAGTTGAAAGTTTGTTTTTGATTCAACAACTTAGTATCTTTCCAATTTACGATGGGTTTATCTGGATGTAACTCTATCATCATTGGAGGGGCATACCAAATACATTATCACTTTCACACCATTTCGAAGTCAAAAAATCATTTAAGTTGAACCATCATAAGTCAAGCACCGTCTGTATATTATATCTCTTCATACCTCTTAAATCCCTTCTAGATTTTAAAATAAAAACAGATGAGAAAATAAACAAATGCTTTCATACAATGCATAAAAATAAATGAGTCTTTGTATCTTCTCCAGTAGAAAAAAACAAACCATTTTTTTCTGTGCTCTCATACTGTAACAATTTACACAGAAGATTTCTGAGACTTCTGGTCATCATGAAGTGTGTGGTGTTTTCTCCCCACCAATAATTCTGCAGTGTCCTCCAATTCAATTCAATTCTGATACTTTCTACTTGGACATGGCATCAGACTCTACAGGTTGAGACTGCCTTCCACTTCCTATGCCAATCAAAAGCCCCAGGCTGTTTTACCTGTGCTGCCAAACTAATGGCTATAAATTGGGGTTCCCATCCCCCCATGCTTGGGCTCAATTAATTTGCTAGAGCAGCCCAGAATACTCAGGGAAACACTTACATTTTATTATAAAGGATATTACAAAGTACACAGATGAAGAGATGCGTTGGGCAAGGTATACGGGAAGGAGCTCAGAACTTCCATGCCCTCCGCAGGCTCGCTATTCTCCAGGAATCCCCATGTTTGGCTCTCTGGAAACTCTCCAAATTCAGTCCTTTTGGTTTTTTTATGGAAGCTACATTATATAGGCATGATTGATTATATCACTGGTCATTTGTGATCAACCCAACTTTCAGCCCCTCTCCCCTCCTGGGAGGTTGGGGGATGGGGCTAAAAGTCCCAACCCTCTAATCCTGTCCTCTTCTTTCAGGACCAGCTCGTATCCAGGAGCCATAGAGGTGGCCAGTCATCAGTCAACTCACTAGCACACAAAAAGACACTTATCACTTAGGAGATTCCAAGGATTTTAGGAGCTGTATGCCAGGAAATAGAGGAAGACTAAATACATATTTCATCATATCACATGTCTATATCCTATACTCTGTCAAGTGTATAGAAGGAAGCACACTTCATATCACATATACACATATCACACATCATATCACCCTAAGTACCAAGCTATGCCCGTGAATCCTATAAATATCTGACACTTGCATATCTCTTCAAAGAGTTTAACCCACATTATTTTATTTTATTTTATTGAATCCTTACAAGTCTGTAGTACAAATAGAGCATGTAGTATTGCCCCACTTCACAGATGGGGACACAGAACACAGGCAGAAGAGTCAGAACTTGATCCCACGTCTTTCTCATTAGCACAAGGTGCTCCTCCCTCTGTATGAGACAACCTCTCCTAACAGGTACCTAAGAAACGCCTGAGGATGAAACCAGCTAATGCCTCTAACAAATGCCTCTAACCAAAGCCAAATCTAAATGATAAATTACACGCCCTTCCAGTTTACAAAGAATATATTAAAAAATCTGATAGACACTTCTATGTTAAAACACTTACACAGCTTGAAGTTCGGTGTTTGCAGTAGACTTTTCGTTTATTAGACAACCATTCCCCTTTCTTCTGGTAATAGCCCTGATTTCCTTTCCTCTCTTGTACTGTACAGCTGTGTAAGACCATCGGTCGAGGGTGCTACGGGACCTAAGCTCAACCAATTCCTTTCCTCTGGCCTCTGAATCCTGAGCACAGTGCCTCAAGACAGAAAACACAGTGAAAGAGCCAGGCGTGGTGACATGTACCTGTAGTGTCAGCTACTTGGGAGGCTAAGGTGGGAGGATGGCTTGAACCCAGGAGTTTGATGTTACAGTGAGCTATGATCGTGCCACTGCATTCCAGCATGGGCAACAGAGCAAGACCTTGTCTCTACCAAAAAAAAAATTTAATTTAAAAACAAGAAAACTCAGTAACAGACAGGATTCTCCCTGGTGGCAAACACATGATGTGGTGATCAATACATTCTCGTGACCTGGATCTTTAAAGCTGCCCTGCATCCTGCTTTTGTCTTCCAAGCTGCTCTCCTTGATTCTGTTAACCTACTTTATAGCCTCCAAACAGATTCCCCTTTTACTTAAATTAGCCAGAAGTAGTTTATTTTGCTGATAACCAAAGAGCCTTCACTTAGAAATCATTAACTCAGTCTTTTCATAGATAAGAATATGTAGATTCAGGACCAATCAAAAGTGTCAGGGCCAGGTTAAGAATCCTGGTGACCTCACCTCTCATCCAGGCTATTCCCTGATTTTACACAGAGGTTAATTCACAGTAATTTATTGGCATATGGAGGAGGAAAGGAAATTTCAAAGTCAAACTTTTCTGTAAGCCAAGGCTGGTGCCTGCAGAGAGGGGCATATTGATCAGTTACTGTCCTACAAGATCAAAGAAGACCAAAGGAACTTTCAGAAATACAAACAAGAGTTTGAAAAAACAAAACAAAAACAACAACAAAAAACAAAGCAAATTTTTGGCCTAGGCAATTAAGGAACTATACTTAAAAGTACCCGGCATGGTCCCTGGTATTTAATAGATGCTAATGAATCTCAGACTATAGTGTAACATTTGTGAATTACTATGATGGTCCTTGTCATTAAGAAAAGGTTCAGTTATGCTCCATGAACTATTTAATCAGGTAGGAAAATTCATGGTTGGTTTTAGAAATAATTTTAGAAACAACAGACTGAGATAAGGAGTAGAAATCAAAAGGAATAATTTGAATTAGGTGGAAAATTAACATCTGTATGTCTAATTCCTCAGAGGTGTTTGATAAATAGGATGCGTATAATACTATCATAGAATCATTATCTTTCAGTCATATTGGTTCCTTCATTCACCTAATCCTCTGTTGAGAATTACTATTAAGAAGTGATTAAGCACACACTGGATACAAACTAGACTGAGATGTGGCTGGCAGGGTTGACTTTCAACCCTGGTTTCATCTTACTTACTGCTTCTGTGCTTCAGTTTCCTCATCTGTAAAATGGAGGTAATAACGTACTCACCTTGTAGGTTGTTATGAGAATGAAATCCACATAAATTCAGTTATCACACTACCTGGCACACCTGCTGCTTAGGAGGGATTAGCTACTGATACCACGTGCAACGGCTTGTGCTAAGCTCTCGAGATGGTGCGACATTAAGTCCTGGTTCTTGTCCTCCAAGAATCCACAGTAGAGCATGGGAGGCTGCCTTCAGAGGCCACCTCCCTCACAGTAAATGCGCTGTGGGCATACAGAGGAGGGAGGGATGGCAACTGGAAGGGGACTCCTGCAGGAGACACTTTTGCTTGATTCTGGAAAGAGTGGGCTTCTGCAGGTAGGAGGGTGGAGAGGGCGTTCCAGCAGAGGCAGCAGGAGGGCGAGGGTGGGCAGCACAGCATGAAAACACTTCCCACGTGAAGAGTGAGAAAGCTGTGGTCCTGGAGGAGGAGGACTCGCTTTAAAAGACCATCACAGATCCAGGCGAGGCTGGGGTGATGAACACATCTATGTGGAAAGAGTACTGCAATCTTAGGGTGACCACGGAGAAGAGGGAAAGCAAGGTGAGCTGGCCAAAGGCACAGGCTGAGAAGCCCCTACCCTTAACTTTGAGTACCCTGCCCACTCAGGTAACCAAAGGCAGCAACCTCTAGATACAAAGCAGGATACTGAGAAGAAGTGGTAGGAGCAGGATCGGGAGAAGACTCACCCGCTTGTTGACAGTGTGCAAGAAATAGTTTCATTCCTGAAGATGGAAACATCTTCCTGGTCTCCCTGTTCCCAGGCAGTGACCCCTAGGCTCATGCACCTAATGTACCACATGCATTTAATACTCACACATACCTGGTCACAACCTTTTGTGCATGATAAGATGGTATGAGAGATCTTTTTCTATTTTTTTTAACTTCTGAGCAGTTTAAGGATTTTTTTTTCAAAATCTGTTTCTATTTTGGCAAAACACACACAATTTTAGCTACCAATCTAAAAACACTATCAGAGAAAGGTGAGGCAAGTTTAGAAAAAAGGATACAGCATTCTCCTATAATAATGGAAACAATGATCATGTTGTTCCTAAATTTTTTATTATCTCTTTATGTTAAAAAAAATTTTTATACAGCTTGGCTCAGAGATGGTTAAAGAACTAAAGGGTTAACAGGACAGAATTAGACAGTATAAACAAAATTCCTGCCTTTGCTAAATTTCAAGGAAGACACTTAGATCCTGAAGAAATTAAATGTGGAAAAATAGAACTGTAAGAAAATCGACTTGAACATCAAACCACTGAAGGGAGTAAAAGACTTTTAAAGCTCAGACACGACAGAAATGTTGAAAAAGAATAGACTTGACTACAATATATTTTACAAATTAACAAGGCAAACAATGGAAAAACAGTTGCCCCAAATGAAACATAAAAAGTTCACAGAGTGGCATGAACGTTCCAGAACCCAGATAAGCAAATCAACAAAGGACAAGAACTAAAAGTGTGGAAACACAACTGGCTCGCAAACATGGGCAGAACATTCAATCCATGTGGTAACCAGGGGAGAAAATGAAAACGGATCTACATGTTCAGGAAAGGAACAGTTAGGTGTAGTAATACATTTACTCTATAAAATATAATCATCATTAAAATTCATTTGTATGAAGACAAAAATATAAAATTGAAAAATCCTATGCTATAACATTAGGTGAATAAAAAACATGTATATTTTATATGTGCACACGTGTATGTACATAGTATGATAATCATCTAAAACTCATCCATGGAAAAATGGCCGAGAAGATATCCACTAAAATGTTACTTAGCATTGGTTATTTTTCAGACAGTGAAGCCATGGATAGTAATTTTTGTTCAAAACTTTACTGCATTTTCAAGTTGATCTTTAGTGATTATATATATGGAACACATATATATGTGTAATTTTAATAATATATAGTTTACACGCTTAAAGATAATGCTATATACATTATATATGTTGATATTTGAAAATCCAGTATTACTTGATATCAATGAATAATAAAATAACTTAAGATACAGCCCTTACATCTTCTTAAATAATACAAGCCTAAAAAAGAAATGAATAATCCAAATGGCAAAACTAAGAAACCCCAAAATAAGATATTTCACGGGATATTGTAAATTTAGCAAATACTTCTTAGAAATATGAAAATTAACTGGAAGTGCCCTTAGACAAACTGTTTTTTTTTTTAATCCTTGAAATGTTAAATGGTAGGTAAAATAGAAAAAGGTATCTGACAAGACAAAAAATAAACCTCAAAAAGGCTGCAGAAGCCATGGGATACCATGACTTGGATACAAATTTTATATAAATATGTCCCTGAGCAAAAGGATCATGAGGCCACTGACACTGAGCCTTGTATTCACAGACCTGTTCCAGGGCTGCTCAATCCGTAGCTTTACAAAAATGTAAATAATACACTCCATTCCTTAAAACAGACTGACTGGCTGTTATCAACATTTGGAACGCCCATCGTCTTTTTCCAAAAATATTACTATTCTGAACTCCCCAATATGTGAAAGGTTTGGGAAATGTGCCACTGTAAATCCTGTGTCAGATGAGTTGGGCCCACTTCCACAGCCCTGCTTGGCCCTTCCCCATCTCAGAGGTTTCCCACCACCACACCAATCCATACTAACTGGCGAAAGGGGCTACATGCCCTCCCCTTCCTTTGCCCCAGGCCCCCTGGCATATAATTGATGGAATCAGCTGAGTCAGTTGGGAGAAAACACTGGAGCAGGAGCTACTGGAATGTTCTGTCTTATCCAGCCTAAACAATAGCATCATAAAGCCACAAGTGACAGAAATCAAATCCAGTGAATGACTGCAAAAGGCACATGTAGAGACTAGCAGGCTCCACAGAGGGTTTGGACAGCTCCCTGAAAAGCCATGTTTTTCTATAAATCCCAGATCTCATGACCCACTTAGCCCTGTAAGGAGCTCTTAGCAGCCTGCACTGCACATGTGCATATTCCTAACAAAGCCATTCATTTTCAGGGCCTGATTCCCCTTTCTTGAACCTATACTTGGGTTTCCTGAACTAAGTCCTATGGTTCCGGCTATTAGGTAGGTGCAAAAAAGTAACTACATTTTTTGTCATTACTTTTAAACACTTTTTAATAATTGTGTCCTATAGTGTTAAAAAGTTTTTCCACATGTGTTCTATGAATTTAAACCACAGTTGAAGATGTTTAATTCACATATTCCACAAATATTCATTAAACAGTAGACAGTCAGAGACAAAAGGACTTGGTCACTGCACCCCATGGAGCTTCCAGTACATTGGGAAGAAAGACAGATACCTAAGCCAATTATTAAAATGCACTTAGTCACTGTCATAATGGATGCACGTATTTATTAGTCCGTTCTCACACTGCTAATACGAACATACCTGAGACTGAGTCATTTATGAAGGAAAGAGGTTTAATTGACTCACAGTTCAGCATGGCTGGGGAGGCCTCAGGAAACTTACAATCATGGCAGAAGGGGACACAAACATGTCCTTTTTCACATGGCAGCAGAAAGGAGAAGTGCCCAACAAAAGGGTTTTTCTTGTTTGTTGTTGTTGTTGTTGTTTGAGAGAGTCTTGCGTTGTCGCCCAGGCTGTCATTCGGTGGCGTGATCTCGGCTCACTACAACCTCTGCCTCCCAGGTTCAAGTGATTCTCCTGCCTCAGCCGGTGTGTGCCACCACACCCAGCTAATTTTTTTTTTTTATATTTTTAGTAGAGACAGGGTTTTACTATGTTGGCCACGCTGGTCTTAAACTCCTGACCTCAAGCGATCCGCCCACCTTGACCTCCCAAAGCGCTGGGAATATAGGCACGAGCCACCACACCCGGCCAAAAGGGGTTTTTAAAAAGTCCCTTATAAAACCATCAGATCTCGTGAGAACTAACTCACTATCAAGAGAACAGCATGAGGGTAAATGCCCCCATGATTATATTACCCCCTACTGGGTCCCTCCCATGACATGCGGGGATTATGGGAACTACAATTCAAGCTGAGATTTGGCTGGCGGGGACACAGCCAGACCATATCAACATACCACTTTACAATTGCTATAAAGTGGTATACTTGACACATTTTTTTTTTTTGAGATGGGGGTCTTAATCTGTTACCCAGGCTGGAGTGCAGCGGTGCAATCTCAGCTCACTGCAACCTCCACCTCCCAGGCTCAAGCGACGCTCCCACTTCAGCCTCTCAAGTAGCTGGGGGCCACAGGCACATGCTACCACACCTGGCTAATTTTTGGTATTTTTGTTAAAGACGGGGTTTTGCCATGTTGCCCAGGCTGGTCTTGAACTCCTGAGCTCAAGTGATCTGCCCGCCTCAACCCCCCAAAGTGCTGGGATTATAGGTGTGAGCCACCGTGCCCAGTCTACTTGACATTTTAAATAAGATGTAACAGGGAGAGAGTATCCCAAGTCAGGCAAGTCTCAAGAGATGGCATTTGCACTAAGTAAGATGTGAAGGTCAAGAGAGGTAGCGCTGGGGAATTCATTCTTGACTGCAGCAACAGCATGAATATTGGCAAGGTAGTGTGTCTGGGGAGCTTATAAATCATGGGAGTGGCCAAACGCGGTGGCTCACGCCTGTAATCCCAACACTTTGGGAGGCCGAGGCAGGTGGATCACTTGAGGTCAGGAGTTCGAGACTAGCCTGGTCAACATGGTGAAACCTTGTCTCTACTAAAAATACAAAAAATTGGCCAGGTGTGGTGACACGCACCTGTAATTCCAGCTACGGGGGAGGCTGAGGCAGAAGAATCACCTGAACCTGGGAGACAGAGGTTACAGTGAGCCAAGATCGTGCCACTGTACTCCAGCCTGGGAGACAGAATGAGACTCTGTCTCAAAAAAAAAAGAAAAAAAAAAAAAAAATCATGGGAATATGGTTGGAATTATGCTGTCTAATAGGGTAGCCACTAGCCACATATGGCTATTGCACATTCAAAATGTGGCTAGTCTGAAATGAAATGTTCTATAAGTGTAAAATGCACACAGGATTTCAAAAATAGTATAAAAAAGATTGTAAAGTGTCTCATTAATAATTCTAAATATTGGTAACATGTTGGAATGACACTATTTTGGATAGTTTGCAGAGTCTCCATCACATCTTAAGGAACTTCATTTAAAAATAACAACAACAACAAACAATGGGACACTTAGATACTGATCCTGGTTCAACTTCTAATTGTCGCCAGTGGGAGAGCTTGAAATACAAACTTTCTCTACCCAGTACACAATGTTTCCTCAGGCATAAAACACATACAAAATGGCTTTTTAAAATGAGGACCCACGTATTTTCTTAGATTTCTTCATATAGCAACAGGGTTCATCTTTATAATTCTACATATTGACTTGTACAGACTAAAACAATTAATCCACAAAGACCAATAATATAGTTTTGGTGTCCCCTCCTAATCTCATGTTGAAATATGATCCCCAATGTTGTAGGTGGGGCCTGGTAGGAGGTGTTTGGGTCATGGGAAGGATTCCTCATGGCTTAGTGCTGTCCTCGTGATAGTAAGTGAGTTCTCACGAGATCTGGTTGTTGTAAAGTGTGGCACCTCTCCCCTCTCTTGCGCCTGCTCTGGCCATGTGACACGCCTGCTCCCCCTCTTCCTTCCACCATGATTGTAAGTTTCCTGAGGCCTCCCCAGAAGCCAAGCAGATGCCAGCATCATGCTTCCTGTAGAACCTGTGGAACTGTAGGCTAATTTTAAACTTCTTTTTTAAGTAAACCACCCAGTCTCAAGTCGTTTCTTTCTTTCCCTCCCTTCCTCCCTTCCTTGCCTCCCTCCCTCCTTCCTTTCTTGCTTCTTTTTTTTTTGAGACGGGGCCTTGCTCTGTCACCCAGGCTAGAGTATAGTGCCATGTTCTCGCTCAGTGCAACCTCTGCCTCCCAGGTTCAAGCAATTCTCCTGCCTCAGCCTCCTGACTAGCTGGGACTACAGGCAGGCACCACCATGCCAGGCTAATCTTTGTATGTTTAGTAGAGGTGGGGTTTTGCCATGTTAACCAGGCTGGTCCCAAACTCCTGACCTCAAGTGATCCACCCACCTTGGCCTCCCAAAATGCTAGGATTACAGGCATGAGCCACCGCACCCAGCCAGGTATTTCTTTATAGCAATGTAAGAACAACCATTCTATGGTACTCTCAGTACCATAGAAAAATGGTACTGAGAGTCAAATATTGCTATAAAGATAGCTGAAAAATGTGGAAGCAGCTTTGGAACTGGGTAATGGGTAGAGAATGGAAGAGTTTGGAGGGCTCAGAAGAAGACAAGAAGATGAGGGAAAGTTTGGAATGTCTTAGAGACTGATTAAATGATTGTCACCAAATTGCTGACAGTGAAGTTCAGGCTGAAAAGGTCTCAGATGGAAATGAGGAACTTACTGGGACTGGAGCAAAGTTCACATGTGTTATGCCTTAGCAAAGATCTTGGTCACTGTCACGTTCATGCCCCAGGGATCTGTGGAAATTTGAACTTCAGAGTGATGATATAGGATACCTGGCAGAAGAAATTTCTAGGCAGCAAAGCATTCAAGATGTCACCTAGATGCTTCTAACAGCCTACACTCAGATGTGGGAGTGAAAAAATGACTTAAAGTTGGAACTTATATTTAAAAGGGAAGCAGAACATAAAGGTTTGGGAAATTTGCAACCTGGGCATGTGGCAGAGAAAGAAAAAGCATTTCCACAGCCTGGGCAACATAGGGAGACTCTGTCTCAAAAAAAAAAGTTAAAAATTAGCCAGATGTGGTGGCACTTGCCTATAGGCCTAGCTACTTGGGAGGCTGAGGCAGGGGGATCCCTTGAGCCCAGGAGGTCAAGGCTTCAGTGAGCCATGATCATGCCACCACACTCCAGCCCGGCAACAGACTGAGACCCTGTCTCAGAAACAAAACAAAACAAAATATTTTTGTGGGGAGATAAATTCAAGCAGGCTGTAGAGCAACCATTGCTAAAAAGATTTGCATAACTAAAAAGGAGCCAAGTGCTGATAGTCAAGACAATGGGGAAAAGGCCTTGAAAACATTTCAGAGATCTCTGAGGCAGCCCCTTCCATCACAGGCCCTGAGATCTAGGAGAACTGAGTGGTTTCAGGGACCAGGCCAGGGTCACCACTTCCCTGTGCTGTTTCCCACATCCCAGACACTCCAGCTCCAGCCATGCGGTGCAGGCACAGCTCGGGCCATTCCTCTGGAGGGTGCAAGCTATAAGCTTTGGCAGCTTCCATGTGATGTTAAGCCTGCAGGAATACAGAGTGCAAGAGTGAAAGAGGCTTGGCATCCTCCACCTCGATTTCAGATGGCATATGAGAAAGCCTGGGTGCCCCCGCAGAAAATGGCTCCAACGGCAGAGCCCTCAAGAGAACCTCTACTAAGGCAGTGAGGAGGGGAAATGCAGAGCTGAAGGCTCCACACAGAGTCCCCACTGAGGCACTGCCTAGTGGAGCTGTGGGAAGAAGGCCACCATCCTCCAGACACCAGAATGGTAGAGCCACCATCAGCTTGCAATCTCAGCATAAAAAAACTACAGGGGTGGAGCTGCCTAAGGCCTTGGGAGCCCACCACTTGCACCAGTGTGCTCTGGATATGAAACATGAAGTCAAAGGAGACGATTTTGGAGCTTTATGATTTAATAACTATCCTGTTGGGTTTCAGACTTGCTTGGGGCCTGTAGTCCTTTTCTTATGGCCAATTTCTCCCTTTTCAAATGGGAATGTTTGCCCAATGCTGATACCTGCATTGTATCTTGGAAGGAAATAACTTGTTTTGATTTTACAGGATTACAGGTGGAAGGAATTCATCTCTAGATGAGACTTGGGACTTAGGACTTTTGAGTTAATGCTAGAATGAGTTAAGACTTTGGGGACTATTGAGAAGGGATGATTATATTTTGACATGTGAGAAGGACATGAAATTTGGAGGCCAGGGGTGGAATGATGCAGTTTGGATGTCCCCTCCAAATCTCATGTTGAACTGTAATCCTCCGTGTTGGAGGTAGGGCCAGGTGGGAGGTGTTTGGGTCATAGGGGAGGATCCCTCATGGTTTGGTGCTGTCCTCACAACAGTGGGTGAGTTCTCACGAGATCTTGTTGTTGTAAAGTGTGGCACCTCCTCATCCCTTGCTCCTGCTTTCGCCATGTAACGTGCCTGCTCCTGCTTTGCCTTCTGCCATGAGTAAAAGCTCCCTGAGGCTTCCCTAGAAGCCAAGCAGAGCCAGCATGCCATGTGTGTACAGCCTGCAGAACCGTGAGCCAATTAAACCTCTTTTCTTTATAAATTACCCAGACTCAGGTATTTCTTTATAGCAATGCAAAAATAGCCTAATCCAACTAATAGTAAGAGCAAACACTTAAGTGTCACTAATTATGTGCTAGGCACTAGTCTAAGCACTTTGTACATAATGACTCATTGACTCAATCTTCATAACAATCGTGTGAAGGAGGTCCTATTTGTATCCCCATTTTATAGATAAGGAAATGGAAGCATGGTCAAAATGGGTCATCTGACTCCAGAGTCAGAGCATGAGCACCCAAGAAGGAACTAGGATTAGTACTGATTCATAACACATGAATCAGTCAGCAATAATTTATTGAGCAATCGATTACAACAGAATTATGAGGCATTTTGATCATTCAGCAGTTCTGAAAAAGAAAGATCCTGTTGTCTGCTTCCTCTATTAATTTGTTTTCTAATTTGGTAAGGAGAGACTTTATTAGAAAGATTATTGTATGGGGGAGGGAGAAGGTATTATAATAGGGAAAAGGGGAAGATTGCAACAGAGAAAATGCTCTCATTCAAGCATCTCCCTCTACTAATCATTTAAAAATGACTAAAGGGATCCTGATTCCCCAGTGTTTGAAACTGGTGGTCACCAGCAAAGACTCTAACAGACACTGCTACTTGCTTATTGCTTATACCCAGGATGGGTGGAGAAAAGGAGTGGGTAAGAAACAGAAAGATCTGTCCCAGACAACAGTAAATTCTGGAACTGCTTTAAAACTAGTTATGTGGGGAATGGAAATGGAGGGAGACCCTAAAAGTCACTTAAGAATATCAAGGTAGCCGGGCGTGGTGATGTTCACGCCTGTAATCCCAACACTTTGGGAGGCTGAGGTGGGAGGATCACTTGAGCCCAGGAGTTCAAGACCAGCCTAGACAAAATAGCAAGACCTCATCTCTACAAAAAAAAAAATTATCTGGTGTGGGTGGTGAACACTTGTAATCCTAGCTACTAGGGAGGTTGAGGCAGGAGGATCACTTGAACCCAGGAGTTAGAGGTGGCAGTGAGCTATGAGTGCTCTACTGCACTCCAGCCTGGGCAACAAAGCCAGACCTTGTCTCTTAAAAAAAAAATAAAAAAAGAATATCAAGGGGCAACCTTAAAAGCATCAGGGTAAGGAGTAACTCTTCATGGTTTAATAATCACAGTCTGCCAACTCAGGAGGAAACCGCCGCACTTCAAAATACAACATGCTGAGACTTGGCCCAGTCCACAAAGCCATTCTCTGCTGAGGTTTCACACACACATACAAAACATCAGCAGCGTTTCAGACAAAGAAATCAGGAACTGTGCTCCCACACAGCCCTGGAGCCCTGCTCTTGGGAAGAGGTAAGGATGCAGGCCATATTGGGGTCACTCTGTATTTCTTGCAAGACAGGAGGCGATCAAGACTTACCTGTAGGTGTACGGCCCCACTTCTTCCACCCGAGGGGTCTCCCCTCTGAGGATCTCCTCTGGATTGGTGACATTGAAGAAATAGAACTGAGTATACACAGGCAGAGGGGGCTTCTCCCAGGAGTCAAAGGCCTCGGTACCATTCCTTAACACAATTTTCTAGGAAGAAAACCAAAAGATTTACAAAAATGTAAGGTAGTAGTTGGCTTTAAACCCAAGAAGCAGAGGAAGGGACGCCCCCCTATTCTGACCTCCTAGATCACTATTTTAATCATTTCACAGGCATTCAACTGCAGTCTCCTGAGAATAGGGCCATATCTTATACCAATAGAGCCCACAGTTCTAATAAGTCAGAGAAGGCCTTCGATAAATATTTGTAAAGGGGCTGGGCCTGGTGACCCAGCACTTTGGGAGGCCAAGGCGGGCAGATCACTTGAGGTCAGGAGTTTGCGCTTGGTCAACATGGGGAAACCCCGTCTCTACTAAAAATACAAAAAATCAGCCAGGTGTGGTGGCATGTGCCTGTAATCCTGGCTACTCAAGAGGCTGAGGCAGTAGACTTGCTTGAATCTGGGAGGTGGAGGTTGCAGTGAGCCAAGATCGTGCCACTGCACTCCAGCCTGGGTGACATAGCAAGACTCTGTCTCAAAATTAATTAATTAATTAATAATTGTAAAAGAAGGGTACTAAAGACAGCACATGGGCAGAAGCATGAAGCATAGTGTTACCAAAACCTAGGCCACAGACTGAGTGCCTAAAGGGCCTGCTGGCTTTGTTATTTTTGAAGATTCCATGGATGGTGTATCTTCTGTAGAAGTTAAGCAATTCTGAAAAGTACTCCCAGTTTGCCCAGATGAGAGAAGAACAAGGGGAAGGGCCCAAGAAGGCCAGTTTTGGTCCTTCCATTTCAAGTCGAACCACATCCATCCCTACTACCTCCACCACCAGGCGCTTTAAATGTATTTTCTTATTGGATCCCCAAAAACCCTAAAATGGAATTGCCTATCCCTGCTTCAAAAACCAGGAGGCCTAGCCTTACTGAGGTTAGCTGACAACAGAGACTGAACTCTGCACACAATCCCTCCTGCACATTCCCCCCCTGTTCTGCATTATAGGACGAATAATGCCCCCCATACTCTAAATTCCTAAGCTGAAGTCCTAATCCCCAATACCTCACAATGTGCCTGTATTTTGAGTCAGGGTCTTTAAAGAGCTGATGAAGGTTAAATGAGGTCATGAGGGTAGGCCCTGATCTAATACGACTGATGTCCTAACTGGAGGAGGAAACTGGGACACAGAGAAGCACAGAGGGAAGGCCACGTGAAAACATGTGGAACTGACGGTCCTCCACAAGCCAAGGAGACAGGCCTCAGAAGAAACCAACTCTGCCAACACCTTGATCTCAGACTTCTAGCATCCAGAACTATGAGACAAATTTCTGTTGCCTAAGCCACCCAGTCTGTTGTATTTGTTTGGGAAGCCCTAGCAAATTAATACACCATGGCTCCCCTAGAGTGAAGTATTCTTCCTGCCTCGCTGACTTCAGGTTAGGCCAAGTGACGAGATTTGGCCAACAGGATGTGGGTGGAATGACAGTGCATCAATTTGGAGCTAAGGCCTTAAGATGCACAGCAAGTTTCTATCTGCCATCTCGGAGTTGCCACCCTCGGAAAAGAGAAGAGCAGGCCACAGGTAGCTGCTGATCCTTCAGCCTAGGTTCTAAAATGGAGATGTGTAGACTAGTCCTAAAGCTAACCAGAAACCTGGGGTCAAGCCTCGTTCCACTGAGCCAGCTGAGCCCAAACTGCAACCAGCCTGCACACCCACATATTATTGTTACAAGCAACGAGACTGAGGAGTTACTTGTCACTCACCATGGCAGCAGAGGCCTGATAAATACAGTGCCTGAGGTTAACAGAAACCTGACACCTGGTATTCCCAACAGTCCTCTATCTGTTAATGGAGAAAAGCCTTGTATTTTTACAGTAAAAACGACTGAAATACAAAAATAATATAAAAGCACAGATTGCAAATAAACCAAAATGTGAACTTTGAGTGTTGAGAATTTGTATCAGTTATAATTCACATCTGGATTAGGAGTCTTCCATTCACTGTTGCTTTTGTTTGGATTTTTACAACAGAAATAAAGTACTTCTGTAAGCAGGAAAAAAAAAGTTCCCTTACCTTTTTCTTTTTAAGTGAAAATCTAAGAAACTCAGATTCTATAGGATGTTATGGATAGACCCTAAGGCAGGGAGAAGGAGTGCACACAAAGAGAACCCACTTCATCTTGGCTTTCCTCTGTTCTTGCAAAACAAAGGCGAGCCTGATGCTGCCTCAGCTGCGGTCCGCTCTGCTGCAAAGGCCCAGGAGCAGCTGCCCCGCCCCCACTCTCGGCTCTACTGCACTTCCCTTCCTGTGACTGTCAGGACAGTTGAGTGAGCACTCTGTATTCCTGCCTAATTTTTCCTGACAAGCATCATAGTGTGTGAAGTTTCCAGTGAGAAAGGACTTGAGATCTCATTTATTTGCTCATGTGAAGAAAATCACCTCAGAATTAGGAACCCTGAAAGAGTCAGCAAACAGAAATGAACAGATGGCTAACCTCCCGGGTTTATCTTGCTGGGCTGGCGTCCAGCTTTTAGGCAACCATAAATCTAAAGACAAGTAAAAGGGTTTCCAGAAACAGGGGGTTACCAGAAGGAAAGGTAAACCCGGTTGTTCTGACATGTGTAAACAGTGTGACTTGAACTTGTTCCTTCAACCTTTAGGGTAGAAATAAACATTTAGTACATTTGACTTCTTAATGAAACAAAGCAAATGAAAAACTAACAAGAACAATAAAAACAGTCCTTGACAGCATGCCAGAGTCACAACCAACCCAGACTGTGTTACAGCGGGGCTTCTCCTCTGTCTGCCTCCACCCCTACGGCCCTTCTCTGCCTGGCCACTTCTTAGCTGAGTCACCGGCACTCAGACAAATCCTCATAGCCCCTTTTACTCCATTCACATCTTGCCCTCAAGAGTGGTGGCTTTTCCTGATCCTTTCATGTGTCTCCTTTCCTCCACCTTACAAGCTGGATGTTTGTCAGGAAACTCTCTGTCAATCCCAGAGTAGATCATGTGTTGGAGAGTGAGTGAGAGAGAGAGAGAGAGAGAGAGAGAGAGAGAGAGAGAGTGTGTGTGTGTGTGCGTGTGCGCGCGTGCATGCTCACACGAATGCACTAAGTAGGAAGAGAGATGGGGAATGAAAGAACAGAGGGAAGTTGTAAATACAGCTGCCAACGTTTCTAAAACAGTTGTGTCTTTATTTTTATTTTCTCACTTTCAGCTCAGAAAATGACAGTTACCATTCAGTTACCATTACTACCACCCCAGCTGCAATTTACTATGAGTCTGCTAAAGTCAGGTGCTATGCTAGGGGCTTTACAATGTACATTATCTCTGAGTTTTACAATGACACTACAAAATTAAAATCCCCATTTTGCAAACAAAGAAATGGTGGCACTGGCTGTCCCAAGTCACAAAGCCAGTAAGTGAAATGAAATCTGACCAAGTCCAAGTCTGCAGATTTGCTCACCCATGCAGCGGCTGCCACCCTATGGCACCCTGAGGGTAGAGTTGGCAGATTTAGCAAATAAAACCTGGGATACTCAGTTAAATTTGAATTTCAGATAAACAACAAATAATTTTATAATATGATTATGTCCCAAATATTGCATGGGCTACGTCAAAAATGCTTTTATTCATAGGAGATGCATGCTGAAGGATTTAGGAACAAAGTGTGTGATATCTATAACTTACATTCAAATAATTCAAGAAAAAGTGCACCAGAGAGATAAAGTAAATATGGCAGGATGTTAACAACTGATACATCGGACTAAATCGAAATATCACACAAGACAGACTCATACTAAAACGTTATTTGTTGTTTATCTGAAATTCAAATTTAACTGGGTGTCCTGTATTTTATTTTATTTGGCAACTCTAGCCCCAGAGGGACAGTGAAACTATGGAGCAGCCATAAGTTGGACCCTGAACTCTCAGGGTTTCCTGGAGTGTCACCCCCGCCATCTGGAGGAAAGGAAACTAGGACAGCTGTGTGAGGTCACGGTCAGCTCCTGGTCAGGAGCCCACAGGTGAGGAACCGGGAAAGGGAGAGTTTAACTCCAGAGTTTCCAGGTGGCCGTGCAGTCCCAGTATGCTAATGTGTCCAAAGAAAGCACCTCAACCTCCTGCCACAAGATGGTCCAGAGAGGGCTCTGTTTTGACTTAAACTTTTAATTTCTGCCCCTTCTATTTCTGATCCTCAGGGCATTCAAGTGTGCACTCCCAGGAGCTTACTCGGCAAAGGAAGGCCTGAGAAACTAACAAATAATAACCTCAGCCTCAAGACCGCGGACTGTCTGGCACAGGAAGTCATTCATTCCGCCAGATACAATGAGCTAGTGTACCCCTCAAAAGCGCCCTTTGCCAATCTGAACAGAAAGCCATGGCTTGGGAACAACTGATCCTCCTTACTGAGGGTTCTGCTGTGGTGGTGACAGCCACCAGACAAACCTTGTAATCAGCTGAGTCTTCTTAGTTACACTAAATGAAAAAGCAGCATAAGGCCTTAAATCAGTTTTACAGTGTGACTCTAGATATTAACAGTGGCACTGTGGAGTCACAATGTAACTGTTGCTTATTAATTTTAACCAAGACGAACATAAAGAATTTTTCCATGCACAATACTGTGGCACTACCACTAAAACAAAAATACTGGAAAATAATCAAGTTATATGCTGAATTCGCAGTGTCAACAGCTTAAATTAATAATTTGGACTGAAAAACATACTTTTCAGTTAATCAGCCAATAGGTACCTACTGAGAGCTTCCTATGTGCCCGGACTATGCCCTGCAAACAGGCATAGGCCCTGTCTTTAAGAAGAAATTTAGCTAAGGACACAAAACCAACATGCATGTAACAGGGAATGAAAAACGTGGAAGACCCAGTAATTCAGTCTAACAAACAGCTTATGCCTAAAACGATTTAGATCCTTCCAGTGGCATGGATCAGTGACAAAATTCCCCCATCCGAACATCTCACAGGCTGCTCCAAGACAACATGACCAAAATGGACTCAGGATTTTCTCCCCTAGTTGATCACTAAGTCCTGCTTATTTCACCTCCTCCTCTTCCCCATTTCTACCCCAAGGCACATTTTATCCTTGGCTTGGACTGTGACAATGCTGTATGTAGGCTCCTAACTGGTCTCCCTCTCTCCAGCCTTTGTCCTTTTAAACGCTTCATCCACCTCAGCCTTCAGAGAAGCCTGTCACAAGTGCCTAATGGAACAGATACTCCAGCCCTGCTCAAAGGATAAAGTCCACAGTCCTTGACCTGTTGTGATCTGATGCAACTGCATCACCTGTCGCTGTCATTTCCTGGTAGGCACTTTATGCACCAGCAGCACGCAACCATCTACTGTTACCTAGCACCCACCATACAAGTTCTCAGCCAGGGCCTTGGTCTGAGTCACTCACTGCCCTTCACCCAGAAGTCTCTGCAGGGCCCTCATCACCTGGTTCACTTCTACTTGGGCTTCAGGGCTCAATACAGAAGTGCCATCTCTCAGAAGGCCCCTCTGGGCTGTGTGTTTTCTCTCTGCTTTCACGAAACTTCACAAGTTTTATAAGGAAAATGTGTTTCTTAGTCTTTAGTATCAGACTGGGTCTGATACTAAGGACTGTATCTTTTTCATGGATCCCCAGCACATAACAAGGTTACTTTCTTCATTATCCAAATTTTCTGTGACAAATATGATGGAATGGGTAGGGAGTGGCTGGAATAGCATTTACCTGGCACAGAAGGGACACAATAAATAATTAATGAAGAAACAAATGATACTGTAGCGTATAGCACAATGCTGTGCCAGGCATTCATCTTCTGCTGTTTACCTAGTTCTTCGTAAAGTCTTCAGTGTGGCAAAATGCCGCATATTCTAAATAATATGTGAGAAAGGTGATCTGCATAAATAAAGTCTGAATTTCAGTACTGCAGAATCAAGAAGAGATAGTAACTTTCTTAGCTGCAAATATTATTTTTCAAGGAGACATTTTGGCCTCCTTTCATAAATGGTTAAGACTAGTTTGGAATTAGCAGGGTCTATTTTTATGCATAATTAATATGCCAAAGGCACACAAACATTAGTTCTAAGTCTGTTAGATCTGTCTTTAGCAATTTTGGTTTTAATAAATTTATTATAATATCCTTTTTCATAGCAAGTATAGCATAGGATTTTCACAACCTTAAAACTGATGAAACTCTTTCATTCTTTCCACAAATATTAACTTAGCAATTGCTTTGTGCCAGCCACTGTTCTAGGTATTAGAGATATAACAGTAGACAAGATTTCCTACCTTCTCATTTTATTGGTGAATTCTAAAAACTCCTTGAGATAACACAGAACAAACTAGACTTGTAAGCAATAAAATATCACATTTATCGAAGGGAAAAATACCTAGATGTCATGATAAATTATCAATCTACAGAAATTTCTATATTCATATTAGAAGAGATGTTTAAAGTAGCAGATAACATTACTACAAATGTGTAGAAAAGTCATGTGTTGCCTCCAATTTCTATTCACAAATGAGGCTACTGATTGTTGCTACTTTATTTTTTATTTATTCAGTTATTTATTTATTTTTTGAGAGGGAGTCTCACTCTGTCACCCAGGCTGGAGTGCAGTGGCATGATCTTGGCTTACCACAACCTCCGCCTCCTGGGTTCAAACTATTCTGCTGCCTCAGCCTCTTGAGTAGCTGGGATTATAGGCACGCACTACCACACCCAGCTAATTTTATATTTTTAGTAGAGAAAGGGCTTCACTATGTTAGTCAGGCTGATCTCAAACTCCTGATCTCAGGTGATCTGCCCACCTCGGCCTCCCAAAGTGTTGGGATTACAGGTGTGAGCCACCGTGCCCAGCTGTTGTTACTTTTAATCAGGTAAATGTTATTCCATCCACTCCCTACCCATTCCATCGTATTTGTCACAGAAAATTTGGATAATGAAGAAAGTAAAATGAAGAAAATTTAAATCCCCTGTAACCCACATCATAGTTATTAACATATGGGTTTACTTTCCTCTGATCTAGTCATACATATGTGTATTTTAAACAAAATTGAGATCATATGTATTGTATCATTTTTTCACTCATCTTTTATGATTATCCTTGTTATTAAACAGTTTTTGAAACTGTTATTTTAATGTCTGTATATTAATCTACTATATTATTTTATAAAATATACTAAATCAGTTTATTTAATCATTCTTTTACTACAGGAAATTTGTGTTGTTTTCATGCTGAAGTAAATGTTCTTGAATATATTCGTCCAAATTAGTGAGTTTTTTTTTTTTTTTTTTTGAGACAGAGTCTCGCTCTTGTCACCCAGGCTGGAGTGCAGTAGTGCAATCTTGGCTCACTGCAACTTGTGACTGTCATGCCTCAGTCACTGGAGTAGCTGGGATTACCGGTGCACACCACCACACCCAGCTACTTTTTGTATTTTTAGTGGAGATGGGGTTTCACCATGTTGGCCAGGCTGGACTCTACATCGGCCTCCCAAAGTGCTGGGATTACAGGCGTGAGGCACCACACCCCGCCCAAATCAGTGAATAATTTCTTAGAATAGACTCCTAGATTGGGATCATCGGTTCTAGGGACAACAAGTTTTCATGAACTCATGAGCTTTTAAATATCAACAAGTTGCTCCGGAAAGCAGTGTATGAGCAACCATTTCAGCATATCCATCCCAATATCGGTGTTTAAGGTTTTCAGAAATCTTTGCTTCTTTAGTAGTGGCAAAATAGCATCTTCTTGTTTGAACTTGCATTTCTTGAATTACTGGAGAAGCGTAATAGTTTTTACCATGTATGAAGTGAGACTGTTTTAAAACAAAAGTAAAAGAATCTTTCCCAGCATAAGCTTCCTTCCATTTGGGTACACAGAAGGCTGGTCAGAGGCAGAACTGAGAACAGCCTCTCCGCGCTGTGTGTAGTGAACACAGAGTCGCTGGCCAGGCTGACACCTGACCTGCAGATGAAGGAACAGATGCAGGCTGGATTAACTTGACTGCTGAACACTGACATGACTTAATACAGCCACAACCCAAGTCAGCCTGACAGCAATCTTTTGGGAAGGCAACACCATGAGTGGTTAAACCAACTGTCCTGATGTAAGTCACTTCCAAATGATAAAAATAAGCACTCAGGGAATCCATTAGGCTTTCATGGGAATCAGTAAGACTTTTAAGGAAAGTTTCAGGACTCAAGAGCACTACTGGTTGTTCTTTAAGGTCAGTAAAGTGCTACTTAATAATTAAACGCAACTTAAGCATCCACGTTGCCATCTGCACAGTCTAAATTCATCCAGAGATAATGCAGACCAACTTGGAGAACTTGGCCTAATTGTGTATGGATGGTATTGGCCTAATTGCATACTGGACTCCAGATTAATAAAACTCATCAAATGGCAAAACACAAATTGCTTTGCTTTGTTTTTGAAAATTGCTCCCTGAAATGAAGCAAACCCAACTCAGACTCTTGCAGTAATTTAAGTAATTTCCACTGTTTACATAAAAGAAATAAACTGCCATTAACATTCTACTCTTATTCCCTCACCTTATTTTAACTCAGTAAAAATGTATTGGCATTTATTTATTTATGTCACTGTTGCTTAACTCATTTTGATTTTGCAACTGTCATAGTTTTAACTAATGAGTGCTGATAGTTCAGATTCAAATGCTAGCTCATGGGTGGACTGTTACTTTGTTTATAAATTACAAAAAGGACAATATGGTGGAATGGCAATCCCCAAAAAACCTCCCGCTACAAAATACCCACTAACTTATTTTTGAAAGTTTCTAGGTGATTACAAATGTACAGCCAAGTTTGAAAACTGATGACCTAAAGGGAAAAAAGCAGCTACCAGATAGAAACTTAAACATAGGCCGGGCGCGGTGGCTCACGCCTGTAATCCCAGCACTTTGGGAAGCCGAGACGGGCGGATCA